>NC_083385.1:4315000-4620000 GCF_031755915.1 Ziziphus jujuba | reverse complement strand
ACTTAATTTGAATATATATAGTATTAGGGTATGAATTTAAAAGCCCAAGTAAACCATGTGACACGCCTTGATGATAGTTTTGAAAGAAAGGAAAGTACGTGGACGGGGAAAATACCTGTTTCAGAACACCATGTGTCATTTATGGAGAGTTTTCTTCAACTTGAAATTAGGTTTCACATGAAGGTCAGAAAACCATATGAAGCAACAGACATTAACAGAGAAAACGAGAGAAAAAGAGAGAGTTGGTAGTAAAATAAAGATATATATATATATATATATCGATTTCCTTCTCAAATAAAAATGATATTATTGAATGTTACCCCAAAAAAAAAAAAAAAAAAAACAAACATTTTTTTTTTTTTGTTGGGATAATTAGACGGATAGATGGAATTGATAGATTCAATAATGTCATTTCAAGAACCACAATGAGAAGGGGTTTTGTTGGTTTCTCATAAATGTCCAAAACATAAACAGTGGAGGAGAGCTTATCCGCTTGTGTACTTTGAAGATATTTCACAAAGCGATATGGGTCATCACACTAGTACAAGCATATGTAAGAAAAAATATCAATTATTCCAAGAACAAGTGAACGGCCTGGAACCAATATCAACCACTTAAAAACTCTTCTCCTAGTCTTATATTTAAAGCACTTGCACTTCTACTTTTATTGATAACAAAGAGAACTAAATGTAAAATAATTTTATGGTCAAACTTTAATATAAAAATATGTATATTTTTTACTACTTTATTTTATTTTATTTTTGTTTTGATGGAATAGGGGGCCTAGCTACATATTAAAGGCTTTCAATGAATCTATAAAAGTTAGCAGGCTTTAGGTACTATGAATTCTTTGGCGAAAAGGCATCCAAACGCATTGAATTCTCCTTAAGAGACTCAACAAGCAATGAAGGTGCAACTTCTCCATAAATCCCTGTTGTTACACAGACAAACCCTACCCACCCACGCCTCCCTCACCACAAAACATATAAACCCAAAAGTACACTGCTTCTGAACAGAAGCATAAACTACATAATAAAGCACCCAAAAAGGAACAGCAATGATATTGAATTGTTATTTATAATTTTCAATATTAATTCCATCGTTTCTCTTGGCAATTTTATGTTGATTACTTTCTTATTTTTTTCTTTAATTTTTCTTTTTCAATCTTCTGATCAATTCGAACTCTCGAGCTTTGCCCATCTACTAATTAATTTTTAAATAAACCTCACCAATTATATATGTTAATTGTATAGCAAAAGTATATGGAAACCCACTAGTAGTACTACTAGCTACTATGCACACAAGGAAATGAAGTGAAAAGCTTGAAATTCATGCTTATATTATATATACGATCAACAAAGTTACATTATTTTTTAACAACTTATCGAAAGCAAAGACCCCCAAAAAAAAAAAAAAAAAAAGCATTCATAACTCTGAAAGGGAAAACACTCAGAAAAAAACAACTCATATAACTAACATTTGCAACTATAAACACAAGCCCACAACACGAGGTCGACTTTTTTTATTTATTTTATTTATTTTTTATTTTAAAGTACTCCTAACACATTACATCTTTGAGAAGCTTGTACCTGCGCGTGGTGGGGCGTGGTGATGGAGCACCGCCTGGATTCTTTCCTTTGTCTCCGCCATCTTCTCGATCGGGTTGCTTGATTTTGTCGCCGGCGTACTCTGACCGGTTCGACACCGAATCGCTTCCGGCGCCGCTGGATCTTTTCGATGAGCTTCCATGTCTTGTGCTTTTCCCTTCGCTTTGGCACCAATCACACAATTCAATTGGCTCCGCATATTCGCTGTAATAATTGCTGCAGTACCTGATCATTATAAATTATAACGATTAATTAAAATTAAGCACTTTAGCAGAAAAAAATAAAAATATAAAAATATAGCCCAAAATTCACATGGATATTGTGGTTGGTATTTATAAATGAAAATATACAACATGATGAACATATCCCCATGATGATGATGATATAACTTATATGTCTCCATTATAGATAGGTTGGGTGGGTGGCTGTTTTAAGGAGAGATTGGTTTCAACTTATTCAGTTAGCGGTACCTATCAAAGATATATATGATAGTGATGATATATACTATATATGATGATGATGATGATGATGATGAGGATGAGTTTGCATACATGTACATGTATATGCGGCATACACATAGATCTGTTAATTTGTTTGCATAATGATAATCATAATTATATATATATGTATATACATAAATACATACGAGTGCTGGAATCGATTTCGGCATTTGTTGCAGCGAAAGAGCTTGTCAGGGAAACCCACGTCGCCACACATGCAGCACACAGTTTGAAGATCCACCATTGCTAATGGCTGAGCAAAACAAAAACAAAAAAAAAAGAAAAGGATGAATCTTCAAGTGGGTTTAAAGTCTTAAACACACGCTGATTACCGAATTAGACAAAACCCCAAAGCCCAAATAGCTTGCGAGCCTGAGAAAAAGAGATAACTACGAGAAGATGAGGAAGGAAGGGAAGAGAAAGAGAGGGGGGGAGAGATGGAGAGAGGGAGAGACTCAGAATATAAAGAAGAAAGAGTTATGGTTTTTTTGAGTCGGTGTAGAAATTCCATAATTATTATATATAAAAATAAATAAATAAATAAAATAAAAATAAAAACAAATAAGATTGATATATTTATATTGGATATATAAACAGGTAGACCACAGGTTGCTTGCAGTCGTTTTCAGTTAGGGCAGAGAAAAAGAGAAAGAGAAGTGAACCTTAAAATTATTGGTCAGAAAATGACTCTTGTGTCCCGGGTCTTGCTTTGCTTCTTTTCAATTTTTCATTGCTTGCTTGCTTTACCTTTGTTTCTTTTTCTTACCTTTCCCTTATCGTTTTCTTGTTTTTGCCCCCCTTTCCCTCTCTAATTCCTCTTGTTTTGCTCTGTCTTTGTTTTCCACCTGTACCGGACCACGCTCCGAATTATCTAGAAATAGTAATTCATAACTTACTATTCCATCAAAAATATTAAATTATTATATATTATCTTTCATCTTTTTATAAATATATATTTTTTTCATGGTTGGTTCTAATCGAGCCTGATCTCCTTTCATAAATTTGGAATTAAAAAATCTATTTGCTTCCCCATAATTATTAAAGTAAGTTGTCCTTTATTTAAAAATAAAATGAAATAAAATAACAAGTAAGAATAAAAAGGGGTGGGGGAGAGTGGCCATTTGGAGAGACTTGGCTGCCAGGCTACTGTGTACTGAAGTGGTGGAAGGTTAGAAAAGAGAAGGAAAGCACTTAAAATGTTAAATAAGGTCAACTTCGTACCTGTGCTTTGTCGTTATGAGGGTGGGATATAATTGTCATTCACTAGCTTCTGGTGGATAATTGAGGAATGTTAGGAAACAAAAAGTACAGTTACTACTGCTTTGTTGCCTTTAAACAAAGTTCGCCACAAATACGACTGACAGTCGAAAGTAAACCATGGTGCCACTCACCTGTATATAATTCGCAACATCCTATAATCTGGACCGTCCATTGATTGTTCCATGATCAGCAAATACTTGCTTAACCTGATCAACTTAATCTGATGAGCGGTCAGGATCAATGAGGACGTGTATCTTTAATGTAACAGTAATCATTTTTTTTGCATATGATGTGGCTGATAAGTATGATATGGGACCCAGATCTCCCTTTTTGGTCTGGTTTTCGTTTTGGACCTACTCATGTACGAAACAAGGAGGATTATCAGTTTAATTATTCGTATAATTAAATTAATTATACTACTTGAACGAGAAAACAAAAACATTTTTCTTTTCGAGTATGGGAAATTGCTTGGATCAGATTTAATTAGTTGGAAACTTGGACCCACGGTCCTGAAGTTTGATGGCTATATTAAATGTTAATTTGATTTTATACTTTCGTAAAATATTCTGCTTTGGCTCTACTCGCTATATTTGTAAATTTTGATTTTAATTTTCATATTCTTGAAATTAATTTATGACCAGTAATTGATCTATATGCAGAATGAGGCAAAGATCAATTTACCTATATATGATCGATTTGATGATTTAATTTCATATGTTGAATTTCGTTTATTTAATTTTTCTTATCTATGTCTCTCTAGTTTGTTTATAAAAAATCATGCTTTAATCATGCAAAAGAAAGTGGTTAGCAGAACCTCTAGTAATGAACTGCAGATAAAATGCTTAATTACATATAACTATTTTATTTATTTATTTATTTTTTTTGAAAGGGCGGTCATTAGAATTAACTATAAAGAAGAAAAAACGGTTCCAATCAAATTGATGTTGATGTATTGGAAATTTGGACCGGCATTAATGCAGGGTTATCATGCAAAGATAAAGGAGCGAGTAAGATTGTGGTTTTAAGAGATACATATATATATATATATATATATATTGATTTGTGGATTTAAATCACTCCACGGCATATGATATATAAATATAATTTCTTATAAATGTTAAAAATAATAAAAAGATGTGGGGAAAGTATATGTGTGGGAATTAATATGTAACAATTTACAAAACATTTATAATGATAAAAAAAAAAAAACAAATAAATAAACAAACAGTTCTCAAAAAATTGCACAGTTTAAATTGTCCTGAAAGCATGTAGTACTCATTCATGATGAATCGGCAATGGTGATAAATAGAAGTTTTTTACTAAAGTTTCCATAACCTACAAATGAATAGGTTAAGTCAATATATCATGATTTTGTATTTGACATGCATTTGGGAGATCTGATTAATTTAACATAGAATCCTACAAAACTCAACTATCAATTGCGCATTAATAATATTAAAGCCTTATGCTTTACCTTTTCACAAAAAAAAATAATAAATAAATAATGTGACAATAAAAAAGAGAAGAGATTTGATAATTATGGTAAAATATAAATGATGCTAGGCAGCCACTGGAAACCCGTTATACTGAAGGCGGCTCAGTTAATTTCATTTCAAAGATCAATGCAAAAAGATGCTATTGTTTGATTTACTTTCTAAAAGGGAAAATTCTACTTTTACGTAAAAAAGACTTGTTGAGGGGAAGGTGAATGAATTTGCTAACTTCAATATTCATATTTTATCATCATATTCAACCTAGGATCTGCACAAAGATGGTAGTGTTTTTCTTCTATGCAACCAGGGATTAATTTAAGAATTTGAAAAATATATGGGATCGATCATGGATTTTTCCTCTATATATAACCTTTTACTCAAAAGCACTTAAAACTAAAGCAAAATGGGTCTGGTGTTTCAGATCTTGTGGTTGACCAACATAGTTCTTAGGATTATTATATATAAGATTACCAATCAAATTGATTTCGGAGAAACCAAAAAATAAAAAAAATAAAAAGAAGCAGATTGATTTTACTGAATGTGCATCTTGTTTATTAATTAGATAGCATAATCCGAATCAAGAAACTAATTTAAGCTAAATCCAATGTTATACATATGATTATTAATTTTATATATTTATTTGGTAATAAATTAGCTATAAAAAAAATTGCAATATTGGGGTTAAACTCCAAAAATCTTAAAAATCAAATAAGAAGCCGAAACGAATATTATATCAATTTAATTTCAATCAATGACAAAGAGATGTGGGGGTGATTGGTGATGGTGATGGTGGTGAATGTGATGGAGAATTGATAGAGTGGTGTAGGTAGGTTGGCAAAGCTACCACTCCAATTCCATTTTGTGGGGCTGTGCAAAAGCTTGATTATCAATAGAGACTCTGTATATATTATAAATTTTTAAATAATTAATGTTGTTTCTACATATCCCTCAAATCTAAGCTGGCCATTAGCCACCCAAAAAAAAATATATATATATATATATATATACATCTAAGCCGGCCATCATTGTTAACAAACTCAACTATAATTACTTCCCATCCCTTCAAGGTGTTACTTTGTTCATGATTTAAGTAACTTTGATATCAAAAGGTAATCATGAACAAACCCAATATAAAATAGTATCACACAGTTGACTTTTTAAATTTTCAAAATTAGCCTGCACACAAGGTAACGATAACTCGAATCCTTCAGTTGTAAATGCCATTATATGCGAATTTAAATTTTTTTCACCTCCTATATCAGTCAAAAGAAAAAAAGAGAGAGAGGGACTAATGAAATCTACTCGAATTTAGGTAAACCATCAATTAATAAAGATATTTAAACAACAAAAAAAAGAAAAAAGAAAAATAGAAGAAGCTAGATTTGAAATTAAAATTAGACATAATACCAGAGCAAATATTGGGTGATCAATCTTCTAACAACAAACTACAACAATTAAAAAACAATGGTTATAATGATACGACAACAGAATAAGGTAGATATATCTGAAAACAATATTGAGAGAAAATAAATATAGGTGGATCCCACAAGAAACATTACACCTTGTATTTTTTGAAATACACTGAAAAATAAATTTATATGTAAAATATAACATGCATGACTAAGAGTACCTAGTACGACATGGAGGCCTTTCAAGTGATCAGACATCTTTATTTATTTATTTTTTTTCCTTAAACCCACAAAGGCAAAAAGAGATTCATAGATTATTTCCCAGTGGGCAAATCAGACAATTCAATTTTGATTCATTAGTTCACTCTAACTCTATAGTTTTTGGTTGAAGATTGACAATCTACAATAACAACAATAAATTGAATGTAAAACGGTTTGCGTCCAGATATAGGGCCGATTGACACGTTCATGACATCTACAAGTGTTCCAAGTTTTCTGAATACTTCAACGGACGTCATGATGATTGACGATGATCATCACATCAATTAAGAGCCACAATATGTAATCAATAATTATAATATTTTAATTCCCACTAAATTAACTATATTTGCATCTATATATTATATGTTATAAATCAAACTAATTGCTTTCCATGAAATTTTCTCAAGATAGCTAGCTAACATATCATATTGGCCAACGTTGATAGGTTCAATTTTTATTTTAAATATAGCTTGCTAATTGTAACATCACAGCAATAAAGTTGAAAGAAAACTTAGTACATCTGGTGATTTGTCGGTGTTTTTTCTGTTAGGAGACAAACCAAATAACTCATAGTTAGATATGTTGTTTCAGTTGATTATATTGAAATTCGATGGATGTATGAACCAATTTGGTTTCAACCTTATTGGGATTGAATGTTGATTAAATTTTGTTTTGTTTCTTAATATGGTTTTATTCTGACTTTAAAAAAATTGTATATATTTTCTTTCAGAAAATAAATAAATTGTTAGAGATTTATTAAAATTTTTATAGAGCTGCTCAAAAGGGTAGCTTTTAAAGCCTTATAAAGAGTATATATAAATGGCGCGCATTAATTTGTAAAGACAGTTGTCATGTTTTACTTTTTTCCCTTATATAATCGATAATTGTAAGATATATACAAAAATGAAATAGACGTACTGCACTCCACAAGCACTCCTTCCAATTCCTTTTCTAGTAAATCAGATCCCGATTTTTCTACATTAATTATAAAAATATCTCCGGATCATGTTGGTGAAAACGGTTACTTCCCATAGTTCGATCTTATAATTAGTATTTAAATCAATAAGATATATGTAACATGTTATGCTTTGAAATCAACGCCTTTTTGCTTTCAAGTTATTCATTAGTTAGCTAGTCTGTGTTATTGTAATGTAACCTCTTAAGTTCTGGAATTAATTGATGATCATAATTAAGTTACCAGAGTTTTTTTGTTATGATTGGGAATCATGCATATTGATCATATGAGAAAAATGTTGATTTGGCCATTTGGGATCCAATACCAAATTAGATCAACTAACTTAAAAACTAAAACAAGAAGAGAAAACAAATATATAACAGCCTTTTTGCCCTTGTTTTATTCCTAAAATCGTTTAGTTTTCTAGTCCAGTCAATTTATTAAGCAGTCAATTTTGGATGCCAAATAATTAAGTTGATATAACTTTTTCATGCACTATCGTGGATACATACTATTATATAAAAAAAATAAAAAAAATAAAAAAGATACAAAATTATTATCCAAATCTTAGGTTAAATTCAATTATTTTTTAGTTGATATGATCAGAAATCCGGGAACATGCCTCTGAAAAGACAGTCCCGCAATTACCTGAATATGTGCCTGTAGGACCGCTAACTCAAGTATATACTAACAATCCAATAATACAAATATCGAATTTGGCGATAAACTAAATCCACAACCAAAACACCAACTTTGCCCAAAAAGAAATAATAATAATAATAATAATAATAAACGATTAAAAGTGTTGGGAATAACTGTTGAATTGATCGGAAACAAGTAGAAAGAATTCAATGTTTGGTTTTGGAATAGCTAGGCTTAGGCCTTAGGATATAGCCAAAACAAGGTAGCCATGAATAGCTAGCTAGGTAGCTAGATATTTAAAAATTGACGTGTTGAAGTGATAAAGAGATGAACTCAAACAAAACGCATCGTGGTGGTACGAATTGATGAAGAACACTGTAGGTATAGAAAAATCAAGAAAATATTATGATAATTATATATACATATATTTATATATATATATATTTTATGATATAAAAAGTATCAATTTTTGGTTTTTGATGTGTTTGTACGTCAACCACAAGCAAGTGTTTCCCAAAAGAACAGCACTTTGCCACCACCACTTTTAATCCTTTTACAGAGCCCTAGGACCGTGGATCATCGGGACCACCATGGATCTGCCACCAGAAATTCCATATTTGGGCTCTTCTTCTCTCTGATTGCTCAGACAATTTTCCCAATGCCTTGTATTGTCTCCACCGTCCACGTGGCCCTGCCATTCTGTTGACATGTACTGACGTTGCCATGCACCCACAGCTTAGGTGGCAGTTCTACGCTTCTGACTTGCAATTCTATCTGTATCCCTATCAATGCTACGATGTCACTGTATTTTAAAACATTAATAAATATAAAATAAATCTAAACGAGAAAGAAATACTGCCTTTTAAGATGAATTAAAAGTGGAAGTTTATCCTATTGGACAGGGAGGGGTGAGAAATATAAAAGACCGCAAAAGATCCTGATAAATGCTATTCTAGCATGGGCCACGATCCCCATCAAGGGATGGGCAACAGATATCCGTGCAATTATTTGTAATCATCAATACAACTATATGTAATCATATGTAATATAAAGATTCATAGGAAATATCATCCATATCAAATCATATATATTTATATTTCTTTATTAGTTAATAAATTAACAAATTATTTTAAATATTAAAATTTAAAAATACATATTAAATTTATATAATTTTTTTATAAAAGTTATAAAAATTTCAAATACTTCTTTTAAATCTTATCTTTTAAAAAAAGTTTACTAATAAAATTTTTAATAGTTTCCGATAAATCGAAAAATGAGTATGCATACATGCAAACATGGAATCTGTCTCATCTGCATACTGCAGCTATATACATTTATCTGCATGTTATTTTCCTATTTTATTTGCTTCCTGAATTCTTATAAACTTGCTAAATGTTACATCAAGAAAATGACGGAAGAACAAGACTTCTCTTTTTGTCCATCTATTTGATAAAAATACATGCACATGGAAACCCTGACTAGCTAGTTTCTTTGTTATGATAGCGTAGATATTAGGTTTGATCATTTGCATGTTAATGTTTAATAGAAAGAGGCTTTAATTCAAAATCAGATTTATGGTTTTAACTAGAATTTAAACCAATCAATCTAATCTCTTAACTGCAACCGCACAATTTAAATGAAATTGTTCATTAATCACACATAATGCGTGTATTACGTTCTTCATCAAATTATTATTGTTTAGAGAAAACATTATTTTATAGTACATGTCCAAATAAAGGAGAAAATGCTTAAATTCTCCAATTCTCAAATATTGCAATGAAAATACTTCAAATTATTTATCATATATGAATATTTTTCCTGATAGAACAGTACATGACTAACATATATATATATATATATATATATATATTCATGCAACCTATTGATTTAAAAAAAGAAAAGTCGGATCCCCATCTAAAAGAAAAAGTATAGACGTCCAACACTTCCACTAAAGAGAAAGACATGAACAAAAGTCGTCTCTAGTCGTGTCAATGTGCCATCATATAACTTTTGAAGGTTTAAAAGTACTAAACTAAAATTATCTGTCAATTGTTACTAATATATACAAATTAATTAATGTCGTAGAGTCGTTTTACAAAGGATATGGAGATTACATTAACTTAAACGTTACTATTAAACATGGAATTTCATACCCAAAGTTTTATAGTCACTGCTTCTTTTCTTCTACCTAATGCAATCCTTTTTTTTTTTTTTTTTTGGCTGGAAAGGCAATCCTATCGTTTTATATATATTCTATATAGAATATGTATATATTATGTTTCATATATAAAATTTATACCTACAAATATTAATATAAACTAATGATAAAAAAAAAATTAATATATAATATACTACTCTACCATGGTCTAAGAAAACTAACCCATAGCCACTCACAAGAAATTTATTTAATTTTTTACATACTATAAAACTATATACTTTCTCTTTCAGTTTAGGTTTGAAAAGCTGGAATTCATACATGAAACAAAGACACATGTAAAATTATTAAAATCTCGTGCCTTGATTAATAGATGTTTGCTTTAAATAATAAAGAAGAAAAAGTTGCGGCCGCCGGAATACGACAATTAGATTAAATTAGTTTGCTTTATGTCATTTTCTGCATAGCTAATCAATTTTGACAAGTCGCGATGAAATAATTAGAACTAAGAAAAGTGGTAAAATTATGCAATTAAAAAGACATTTTGAAGGAAACTATATGTTAAAGTTTCAATTATATGGTAAATTACCTTAATAATAGCGTAACATAAAAACACTTTTTTATATGTCATCTTAAAAAATTTTTTTTTTTTTTTTTTGTAGAAAACGTAGGCTTACAGCAAAATAATAAAAACTCTTTTATGTGGATGAGCATTGAGCATCATAACAGGTTGAAAAATATTGCTTATCACAGATGGCGGGCCCAATAATGTAAGGCTTGGAGACAAGATGGGCCCACAGAAAATTCTTGGCGACCCATTAGGCCTTCTGAAGGGCCCACATCCACCCACTAATACTTACGGCCTCATCCAAATTCTGGCAACTTTTTCTTTCTTCTTCACTCTTATTGATGTACCCACAAGCCCAACAGCCATTCTTTTTGCTTACGCATTTTCGTGGAATTAATTCCGTACAGACAGCACCAGTTTTCTGGCAAATTAAGTGGGACCGGGGGGAGTACAAAATGTGATAAAAGTCTCTTGATAGTGGGCTCAGCCCTACCCACCATCAGAATTGACCTTACTAACGTTTCCATGCAATGTCATCATCAGTTGGGCCCACAACCCGCATTACATGTGATTCGCACCCTATGTGGGTCCACTAGTTTTCATTGGGCTAGCTAATTGCTTGGGCTCCACTAGGGATATTTTAAAAATAAAAATAAAAATCAGCGATCCTGCCTAAGTACGGTTTATTTTATTTTATTTTATTTTATTTATATATATATATATATACACATATATATAATAAAATCCTCGTTACGGTTTTAATATTTGACTTTTAATTGTTTGTTTTCGATTTTCATAAAATTAAAAATATATATATGTTTAAGAATCGTTTTTATTTTCAATTTTTGTGAACAGACTTGTCTATAGCTTTTATTTTTTAAAATAATTTCATCCTCATTCTAACATCTCTCTTTTTAGTTAAATCTATCATCACTTTAACTGCTCTATATGATTTCTATTTCATCTCTTATTTAAAAGGTTAAAAAGCCAAAAATCAATACCATTTGCCACACAAATTTCTCTTCTAAGATTTTTCATTTCAGAAAAAGCAAAAGTAATTTTCGTTTCCTAATTTTGTATAATAAAATCTAACCAATAATTGGATTTCTTTTTGTACTTTTCTTGTTTTTGAAAAATTAAAAACCCATCCTCCTGGCCCAAACTTTTCCTGTGGTCTCCTTAATTCATCCAAGTTAGACAATACAAACTAAGAATTGATTGAAGTCCTTTATATTTTAAATACCAAAATATTAAATAAAACATATTTAATTTTAGTAATTACGCATCTCTATTTGTATTTACGAAAATATGAATTCAAATCACACGGAATGTATGGATAATTTTAAATAATTTGTAATTAAATAATTGTAATTAAGTAATTTGTTCCCAAAAAAAATTTAAATGAAGCATAAAAATTTACATTCCGCTTAAATCATTGACCGAATGTGAATCTCTCACTTAATTTGGATGTCAAATTTCACCCGTAAGTCTCAACCAATTACCAAAACTTAACAAAAGAAACAGGAAAAATAGATTTGACCAAAGGACAGCCTATCATCCATCCTTTGTTCATATAGAGGATGAACTTGCCAAAGATGAAGTAGGAATAATTCAATCTGAAGATGGTACTCCCGTTCCATGCCTAAGTTAAGTTTCTATGCCCAGACATGCAAACACCAAAAAATAAATAAATAAATTCCAAAGCTTGCTCTCCGCGTACATTCATATGTTAACAATTCATTTGAGAGCCTCTCCTTTTTTTTTTTTTTTTTTTTTTTCCAACTCTTTCATTCTTAATTCTATTGTATTTCTCCCCACATCAAGAATATAAACGAGAAGGGATGGGGGATCGGATAGACATACCAGAAAGGAAAAAAACAAGAGAAAAAGAAAAGGTATAAAAAACATAAATATTGACAAAAGGGTGCAAGTGCAAAAAGATGAAGACAGCAAGCAATAAGCACAGGGAAAGAAGCCATAAAGTTGGTAAGATTGGAAAGTTAAGCATGAAATAAGTAATAAGAATAAAATAATTTTTTTTTCTTTTTTTCTTTTTAAAGAATAATATGTTATCGATTAGTTGCACTTTATTTTATTACATTAAAATTTCAATTTGTTGATCATTATATTATCATTTAAAAGATGAAATTTGTTTATTAATAAAATTTAATTGTCATTTACATTAGTTTTACTTTTAGTGTAATAAAGTAGAGTAAACTGATTGAATATTTTATTCTTAAAGATGAGAATAAATCACAACTACCCACCCACACGTGATGCTCTAAATCCCATTGTTAATCCATAATTGCACGCCTGCTTAGTGCCTAATCATATCACGCTTTGCACTTCCAACTGCTTTCCCAATCCGAATACCCTTTCTGATGTTGTCGGTGAATGGATGTGACGTTAAATAATGTTGTTTATTTTATCATTTTCATAACTCCAATAAGGTGCAAGTGTGATGCCAACGACACATATCAACAAAAAGTAAGTTATGTCGTTTAATAAAGGTGTAACAAATATATTATACAAACCCATCAGCCCATCTTCAATATGCCTGCTTTAAGCATCACGGTCTAAATTATAATATGGCTAAATCCTAATCGTAGAGGGTTTTTTTTACAGTGCCTATATACTTTTCTATACACTGTAACATATGAATACATTTACTCTGCAAGGAAAGAGAGTGAGGAAGTATAGGCCAGCTGCTATGGAAACGAAACATTCAATGAAAGTCGGAGCATGACTTGAAATCTTCCCAAAGCAAGAGCTTGACAAAATTATATATGAAATCTAGGGGCTGTAAAGAAAGGATCTCATTTCCCTACATGCAGCCTCAAAATGCTAAAAATATATGGGAAAGAAGCAAAGATCAGAGAACAAGTTAACGAGTTCAAAAACTACGTGCACAAAACAAATTTGGCCGAGTGTACTAAAATGGTCAGGTAACTAAGAAAAACAATGTAAGTACATATTATGCAAAGGACAATGCAAGAGAATGACAGATTACCGAGTTATACATCTTACTCTTTCCAATTATAAGGAGCGTGATCAACAACTAAGTAGTCTCCACGAATATCCTTTGCAACTCTAATATCATCATCCAGGTAAACAGATTCAAACCTGCAGATTTTGTAAATATGTCAATCATTTATAGAGTTTGGACATTGCAAAAAGTTCATGTAAACTTGTGAATATCTATCAATGAACTACCTCAAAGAGAGTTTCAGAGGCAACATTAGCAGCACAGCCACTCTATCTATTAGTGGTGCTGAGGAGGATAACTGTTTTGTTGGTTAGGAGGGAAGGTTAGAAGGTATGCGAGAATATTAATGCGTACAGCAATTGAAGTAATTGAGAGTCTAATTCTTCAAGCTTACTTCTCTGGAATAGGAAGACCACAGAAAATCTTACAGAGAATGGACTTATGGTTGGGACCTAATACAAGGAGCAGTCACTAACCAAGAACTTGGGTTGATGGAAACAAGAAATATCAGCACATCAGTCAAATATTTCCTCTGCATACTTTACATATGCCAACACAAACTTAGTGTATTTCAATTACAAAGAAAGAATAAACATTATTGCTCTTCCTCCTAAACAGAGAAGAAACAAGCAATTACTGCACCTAGTAAACATCAATATATGTGTCCAAAGATGAGACATTATGATCGAATCCTGTTTCAAGAAAAAATGATCGAATCCAAGGAGCAATATCCTCAAATTGCCAATGAATGTGAAAAAGAAATCGTTATCATAATGAGACATTTATATGGGATCTGGGATATTACATCACCTAGAAACATATTCAGGTGAGTCGATTAAAGTAGCTGGTTTTGAACAAGCGAACTCACTTTTTTATGTTCCAATTATCCTACAAGCCATAGGTTTTGCCCTTCATTCTTTCCAAGCATAGGGAGCACGATCTACAACCAAGTAGTCTCCCCTGATGTCCTTCACAACGCGAATTTCATCATCAAGGAACACCGACTCAAACCTATATACAGCAACAAGATGCCATTGTTTCTGATTCCGCAAAATTCAATAGCAGAAAAACTATAGCAGTTCCTGCCATATCTCTCTATGTAATGATAGAAAAAACAGTTACAACATGGCTTCATGGTAACTTTATACGATTTAAGCTTGAATTAAGAAGGAATAATGAGTGACTAAATGCTAGGAATTATGCATGTTCAAAAGAACTGTGAATTATGAAAGAATGTTGATTCATTCAACCAAGTATCGAACGAAAACAAGGAAAGTAAAATATGTAATGCACAATTTCGCAGCTAGCAATTAATCATCATTAATCACAAAAACAAAAATTACTCACCAACCCTGACCAAATGGGGGCAACGGAATCTCCCAGTTCTTCCCTCGTAAAACCGCGCTTGTAAATCTATTACATTCAAACATTGTAACACACACTATGAGCGCACATTCACAGTATATACAACAAGGGGCAAAGAAACAACTGGTTAATAGCGAAAGCAGAGACAAATTACAATTTAAGGCTCTATTTGTGTGTTCCACATTACATCTAAAAATATTTTCCAATATTTAAAAATTGAAACAAAATGCAACTAATCGAACTGTTTGTTTCCATTAAATTCAGAGGTTATTTTTCTAATTGATATCCCAATTCCAATTGCACAATACCTGTTCCTTACGATAAAATTAGCAACTCCAACTTTCCAAGGAATATTTCAATTAAATTCAATAAACACATCAAATGCACCTGAAATTCACTCTCTGTGGCGAAGCGATTTCGATATTGGACCGAACGAAGAAAACGCCATCTGGAGGAAAAGTGATGACATTGTTAAGGAGCTTCTGCTCGACATCGATGACCTGCAAAACTTCACCGACTTGGGTACCAAACAAGTGGGCATTTTCTATGATGAAGAGCTGCTCTTTTTCGGTGGTCCAGAGTAGTCTCCACGTAGCCGAGAGCGAAGTCCCGGTAGTAACAGTATCGCTGCCCAGATCAGCAAGAGCATCTATGGCATTGATAATGGAGTCTCGTTTGGCCGGGTTCTTTTGGGTTTTGAGGCCTCGATCTTGATCGGATATGAGGTTGAGGAGTTCGTGCTTGGCAAGTTTCGATTGAGCTGTGAGGGACGAGCCCTTAGAGGAGTTATACTGGTGGGCTTTCGGAGAACAAGAATTGAGATGGTGGTGGTGTTGTGGGTGGAAATGGAATTGAATACTGGAAAGTAGGAGGTTTGAGGACATGGAGTTATGGAAGCTTTTGAGTTTCATGTTGTTGCTGGTTTTTTGTGAACTGAAATTTTAGCGGCTGAAAATCCATCCAAAAATGATAAAAAGCAAAGGCTATAAATTTTTAATACAAATTTAAAATAAATTCATAAATTCTCACGTAATATTACATGCTACTTCTTGTTGTCTTTCAACAAAATAAAGCCGTTAGGCCGATAAATAATATCATTTATAGAAGAAAAAAAATCATGTTATGTTTACAACTTTTAAATTAGTTTTAATTTCATAATTTTCAATTTAGACTTTATTTTTCTTGAAATCAAAAAATAAAAATACATTCGATGACCTTATTTATAAAAAAATAAAAATAAAAATAAAAATTGATTTTTAAAACTCACTTACCTATCAAGAACTAAATCGGAAAAGAGATGACAGCTGACCATATACATGTGACATGAAAAAAGGTTTTCCCTTTTTCATTTCCAGACAGAATTTATGTTTATCATTTTTGCAATGGCTATCGTATATCATTTTTATAATTTTTAATTATAATATGAAATATAAATTGAATGATTTATAATCTTGTATAACATCAAACTAAAAGTATGTTTTTATAAAAAACCTGTTGCCATATTATTTATGTAATAGTAAAAAAATTTCAAAAATATTATATATATATATATATATATATATAAAATACCCTAGTTTTGCATAATTTATAGGAAAATGAATTTATATTCCTTTGCAAGTCAACAAAATCCAACATATGGCATTTATATGTTATTCTTATATATGAAGATAAAATGAAAGTCAAAGAACATTTACCAAACAAGTTTTATGTTACCATTCCATCAAGAAAAAAAAAAAAGATTTATGTTTTCTAAAAATAAACACAAAAATTATTTTGTATTTCACAACCCTTTATTTTGTATCTATAATTTACAAGTTTTTAAAACTGAAATTAGAATGCATAAATTCTGGGCTTGTGCACGTAAGCCCACAACAGACTTCTGGGCCTTTTTGTGGTTTACCTGAAAAGCTTGCAGGTCCTTGAAGGTTATCAAAATAAAATTACCTTAAAAAAGCCACCCAAAAAAAAAAAAAAAAAAAAGAAGAAAAATTTGAACGACGTCGCGGCATTAAAACCCTTCGAGCACGCTCAAAATGGCGGAACCCCAGATATTCAGCGGCCGAAGCTGTTTCATTCCTAGGTGAAGATTCCAGAGGCAGTTTCCAGTAAATCGGCATCTGCTTCTTCTTCTTCATTTTCTCCTCCTACGTCTTCTTCAACAGATCCGATCTAGGTTTTTTACTTTTTATTTTTATTTTTCTTCTTGCTCGCTTTTAAGCGAACAATAAAATGGCATTCTCAGTATCAACTCCTGATATTTTGGGTGAGCGACAATACGGTCAGGACGTTCGCACTCAAAATGGTACTTTCTCTCACTCTCTCACCACTGGTTTTCTATGTTGTTGTTTGGATGTTAATGTTGATTCCTTGTTTATGTGTTTGAATATAGTTGTGGCCTGTCAATCTGTTGCTAACATAGTCAAAACCTCACTTGGTCCCGTTGGCCTCGACAAGGTAACCTCGCTCACTCTTTGAAGTAGTTACCACCTTTCCACCTTTACTTCTGCTTTCGTTGCTTTTAATGTTGGGTATTTTTTCTTCTGCTTTAGTATGAAATTTCTAGTAGTAATTTATAAAATTATCTAGTATGTATTTTTAATTTTGTCATTATTTTGTAAAGTTTTGCACATGCAAGTTATTGTAAAATGGTAAAATGAGCCATCTGCTTAGACACAATCAAGTTCTGTGACATTGATAATACATGCGAGTGTACGTGTGGGAGCAATTTTTGTAGAGCAGGGAAAAGTAATGGAAGTTTTGCAAAGGGTGTAAATGCTAAATTTTATAGAGTTTGGTTTTTTAACGTATTTTTATGTCATAATTTGGGATGCAGAATGATGGAGGTCTTTGGTATATTTTTACTTTAATTTCTTTATGTTACCATGATCTACAAGCACTTATGACGTACACAGCTTTCTTACTGCGACCAAGGTTCTCATTTCTTGTCTACATTTGTTGTTGTTGTTGTTGCTGCTGCTGCTGCTGCTGCTGCTGCTACTTTAGATGCTAGTAGATGATATTGGTGATGTGACTATTACTAACGATGGAGCAACCATACTCAAGATGTTAGAAGTTGAGCACCCTGCTGCCAAGGTGGAAAAGATGTTGCAAATTCCCTTCATGTCTAAAAAAACCCTTCTACTTCTGAGCTGTATTTTAACAACACCTTTTTGAGGTGTACAGGTGCTTGTGGAATTGGCTGAGCTCCAAGACCGAGAAGTTGGGGATGGGACTACTTCAGTGGTCATTGTAGCTGCAGAGTTACTTAAGGTGAGCTCGATGTACTCTTGATCTCATGTTGTCTTGTAGAAACTGTCTGGTGTTCTGAAGGATGATCTCTTACTTATCTACGATATGATTATAATTCCTGCAGAGAGCGAATGATTTAGTGAGGAATAAGATTCATCCAACATCTATAATCAGCGGTTACAGAGTGGGTAGCTCTTTTGTTTGTTGGTAAATGGTAGTTATGTAGTTTTTGGATTATTCATTAAATACTTATACTTGCATACATCTTAACGTGGACAGCTTGCTATGAGGGAAGCATGTAAATATGTTGAGGAAAAGTTAGCTGTGAAGGTAAGCCTCCTTCAGTAAATCTGTTTTTGAAAAGTGCATGTGTCTCTTGTATTGTTAGATGTGGAATTAAAATGTATTATGCTCAAGTGTATAAATATGGTTATAGTAAAAGGATTCTGTGAACTTTTGTGCTTACAAACGATAAGCCTAAATACTTGCGACTGTGGGTTTTTAGGGAGCCTAAGTCCACAATCACTGTTGTCAACAATGAACTTCAATTTTTAAAAGTATTGTGGCTCTGTAGTATTGTGGATTTCTTGAATTCTTGGAATTAAGGTAGTTGTTCTTGATAGAAGTTTTCAAACTTTGGATGAATTGCCTTATAACCTGAAGATGTAGGTCAAGGTGCATTCCTACTAGTGCATGTACAGTCATGACATGATTAATTTGAATATGATGTCTGATTGTACTTATTTCTTGATTTTCTTGTAGGTTGAGAAGCTTGGGAAAGATTCTCTAGTAAACTGTGCCAAGACAAGCATGTCATCAAAATTGATAGCTGGGGACAGTGACTTCTTTGCAAATTTGGTATACTCTTATTCGTTGACTAGGAAATTTGAGTAATATTTCCTAGGATGAACTTTTAGTTCATGATTGGGTCCCTCTTTTCTTTTTCTTTTTATTGTTGTTGAGTAGCCTTTTTTTAGCCTTGTATGTTTTTCTGATTTGACTTATTTTCCTAGGTGGTCGATGCAGTTCAAGCTGTAAAAATGACCAATGCAAGGGGAGAAATTAGGTATCCAATCAAGGTTGGTAATTTTACATTCACAATATGTTGTGCATGATGGTTATATGGTGTGCCTATGTGTATGGAGGATGTTATGGCTTGATTTTTTTCTCCTGATCAACTTTTTATGGTTTCTATGGAAAACTCAAATCTTTTACCTGTTCCAGGGTATTAATATTTTAAAAGCTCATGGAAAGAGTGCAAGAGAAAGCTATCTGTTGAATGGTTATGCTCTAAATACAGGCCGTGCCGCACAAGGAATGCCTGTGAGAGTTGCTCCTGCAAGGATTGCTTGTCTTGACTTTAATCTTCAGAAGACAAAAATGCAAATGGGCGTGCAAGTCTTAGTCTCTGATCCTAGGGAGCTTGAAAAAATTCGTCAAAGGTGATTAATTAGTTGTACTTAAGTTCTTTCTTGATTGAGATTTTTGATACTGTGGTTGTCAACAGACTTTTCGATCTCCTAAATGTTTGTACAGTACTTTTCCTGCTGTCAACCCATTATAATATGACCTGTTTATTTTTCTGCATTCTGTTGTCTAGTCTGTTTTCCTAGTATTAGTAGAAGCCTGGCCAGGGACTTGAAAGTAGCTAAGGTTTCTTGAGTTTGTTTATATTGAGAGCATAGGTAGAATGAGTGATATTGTTGTCTATATCATGTACTGTTGCATTTGCTGCCAAAGAATTTTTCTAAACCAGATGCTTGTGTGTGGATCAGAGACTCAAATAAAACTGCAAAATAATATGATGATAAAATAAATTGTAACTGCCTTTACAAAATGATTTTATTATAGTTTAGTGATTGTGCTATAGTTTTTAAGGTTGAGGTGAGGATTTTAATATCATGTAAAGAGCAACTAAGTTATCTGCCATGCTTTGTGATTCTTGTTATGGACAATTAGTCACTATTTGAATTCTCTAATTGTTTGTCCTAACATAACAGGGAAGCTGATATGACAAAAGAACGCATAGAGAAAATTCTAAAAGCTGGAGCCAATGTTATTCTGACTACAAAAGGGATTGATGACATGGCATTAAAGGCAAGCTTTTTGGGCGATTCATTTAATCATCTGCTTTAGCAATACCTAGTATTTATTTTCCAGTGGTCGACTAATTATTATCCTCAAACTTGAATGGATTCAACAATTTGACCGTATAGTTGCATTTTTTTCCTCAGATAGTTACTTTGACTCTTGGTCGTGTATGCTTATTTATCATTGTTGCTTAGTTAGATTTGTTTGATATGATTTAGTTCTTACTTACAACTATGATTTATTTGTCATCTCTTTTTTAGTTCTTACTTACAAGTATGTTTTATTTGTCATTTCTTTTTTAGTTCTTACTTACAAGTATGATTTATTTGTCATTTCTTTTTCTTTACTGTTATTTCAGTACTTTGTTGGGGCTGGGGCTATCGCTGTAAGGCGAGTCCGGAAAGAGGATATGCGACATGTTGCCAAGGCTACTGGTGCAACTATGGTAATTTCTTGTCTGTTTCTTCATAATTTATATTGTTCTGCAATCTTAATTTGCTTATGAAAATTGTGAATGGTCTGCTTGTCCATTTAAGCAATTTAAGTGCATGGTTGCCTCACTGGTTGTAGATCATTTATAAAATATGTCCATTATTTTCTATTATCGTAGTTTTTTCATCAATCTTCATTGATGTTACAATAACCTGTCTTATGTTATTGTATTCTGTAACATTTTTATTCTACTGATGTTGCAGGTTTCAACTTTTGCTGATATGGAAGGGGAGGAGACATTTGAATCATCATTTCTTGGAGTTGCAGATGAAGTTGTGGAAGAACGCATTGCAGATGATGATGTTGTTATGATTAAAGGGACCAAAAATACAAGCGCTGTAAGTGATATAGTTGAATTTGATGCATGCGCTCACTAGTCAACTTTTGAGTTCAGTTTGCATCAGATCCGTTTGAATTATCTATATCGATAAGCATGACATTAAAATCGAAAAGCTTTTTCTTTTTGCTTTTCTTTTCAAGCACAATGAACCTCTGTTTTCTATGTTTCAGCATTATTAATTTATCTTGATAAGTATTACTGTATTGACTGACACAAGATGATTATACATCCTAAATATATATATATATATATATATGTGTGTGTGTGTGTGTCAGTTTTAATGGTTTTGTAATTACTTTTTACTAAGTTAAATTGTAAGGATGGACGATTTTGCTTGACACATTATTTTCTAGGTTTCCTTGATCCTGAGAGGTGCAAATGATTTTATGCTTGATGAGATGGACAGAGCTTTACATGATGCTTTATCTATTGTGAAGAGGACCCTAGAATCAAACACGGTAAATCTTGTACTTGCTAATTACTTTGTTCTGATGCATGATAATAAGTTTCTGAACCAGCCTTTACATTAAGGAATAATTTAGTTTTTCATTTACATAAATATATGTTAAGCTTTTTGGTGATTTCTCTGCCAATTCTCCCCCTCCACATTTAATGTTGTCTTTGATGTACTACAGATGAAAATCAAATCTCTGTATTGGAGACAGAAGATAACTTTATTTGCTTCTTTAGCTGAATGC
This sequence comes from Ziziphus jujuba, assembly GCF_031755915.1. NCBI lineage: Eukaryota > Viridiplantae > Streptophyta > Magnoliopsida > Rosales > Rhamnaceae > Ziziphus > Ziziphus jujuba. The sequence continues at coordinate 4,597,929 of NC_083385.1, read as the reverse complement.
TGCCTAACTTCATCTTTGTTCAGAGTAGAGACCATTTGATTGTATCTTGACCTATATATGTTATATGTTACTTTGATGCACAGGTGGTTGCAGGTGGAGGTGCAGTTGAGTCAGCATTATCTGTGTATTTGGAATACCTTGCTACAACTTTAGGATCCCGTGAGCAGTTGGCAATTGCTGAGTTCGCTGAATCATTGTTAATAATACCAAAGGTTCAATTTTCGTAGAAGTCGAAATGCATCCCTTAATTCTGATTTAAGAAATATCATATGCACATCACTGGAACTCTTTATGGTGCAGGTGCTAGCTGTCAATGCAGCTAAGGATGCAACTGAGCTGGTTGCAAAATTGAGGGCATACCACCACACAGCACAAATGAAGGCTGATAAGAAGCATTTATCTAGGTATTCTCTTTTATTAATTGTTGATTTTTTTATTTATTAAATAAAAAATCTTGAGTGGCAATCTTGGGGGAACTGCTAGGTGATTTTATATGATATCAGGGATTTATATATGTGTGTGTGTGTGTGTGTGTGTGTGTGTGTGTGTGTGTATATTGGGGGTGGAAGGATTTGAACTTGGGTCATCGTCCGAAACATTGGCTTTTACCCCTTAGGGACAGGGATGTTTGTTTGGACACGGATTTTCTTGCACTGAAGTCATTATTTATTCTGTAACTGAATTATCTGGCTTCCTCTAAAATCTTTTTTCAGCATGGGATTGGACCTTGTGAAGGGAACCGTCCGTAACAACTTAGAAGCAGGAGTCATTGAGCCTGCAATGAGCAAAGTGAAGATAATTCAGGTAGAAATTGTTTATGCAGCTGCATTTATCCTTATATGGTATTCTATTTGTAACGTTGTTTCTGAATAGTTTTCTTTTTCTGTGAAACAGTTTGCAACTGAAGCCGCTATAACAATTCTTCGAATTGATGACATGATCAAGCTTGTCAAAGATGAAAGCCAGGGAGAGGAGTAGGGTTGTAACTGAATTTTAACCCTTTGTTTTTCTTTCCTAGTATAGGGTGGGAATTGTGGGTGCACGAGAGGGAGGTCTTATGGTTGAGTTTTGCTGTATGATTTTGGAAACATAAAAAACGGCTTACTCAATGTTAGCAAACTGAAGTTATTGTTCACTTCTTTAGAACTGTATGGTTTTGCAATTAGGAGAGTGGGAATGGTTGTGGAATTGAAAAGAACTTGAATTATTTGCTTATGGGACTTCCCCTGTAACACTCAAATAGACATGTTTGTTTTCTGTAACTCGGGATAGCGATCTTTTTTCTTCAATTTTATAGTTTTTTGTATTGCGGCATATTAATATGTATTCTTGAAGTATAAATGGGTTTATCTATTAAAAATGGAAACAAATTGTGGAATAATATTGACCTAATTTGTTTTATCCGGCTCTGCCAAATGAGTGAAATTTATACTCAATAAAATGCAGGGCTGGACCAGCGCTTGTGAAATAAAATAAGAGACGTTTATGGCTTCACGATGAAGGGATCATGATTGTGATCTTTTATAAACTCTTAAAGGCATGTGAGTTTCGCATTAGTACACGTGCCTTGCCTCTCATATAATTGTACGGGCTCACGTGGTCTCTCACCCCGATTTGATGATAATGTAAATAATAATTACACAGCTTTTTAATTAATCCGATAATTAGAATTTGTTATATAGCTGGATTAAAATATAACAGTATATTCCTGCTTGAAATAATAAAAATAATAAGAAATGCTATATACTGCTTGATTCCCGGTAAGGTTATGGGGTGGCGTCTGTTACATGTATAATAATAATAGGTGAGAATAATACTGTAATACATCCATGGAATCATATGTTACAAATAATAATAATGAGAATAATACTGTAATACATCCATGGAATCATGAGTCAAAACTAATTTAAATCCTATCCATAGGAGTACCATATATAAAATATGCATTAAGGGTTCGGATTTTTTAAACCAACAATTATATTTTTCCCTCCCTCTGAACAAAAAACAATGTGCTAATTATTGTTTTTACCCATTTTAATATGATTTAAGTTTTGGGTATAGATTTTGTTAATTGCACTCTATAAACATTCACTCATGGTGATAATATCTTCTGCTAGGGAATTGCAATTCATATGCCAAACAAAAATAAATAAATAAATAAAATTTCATATATCTGGAACATGGTATATTATCTCTTTCCATTAAAACGCTTAATAAGATTATTACCAAGAAAAAGGCTTAATAAGATGGTGACTTTTTTCTATTTAGAGAATTTCACCTTGCGTCTTGCCATTGTTATGTTTATATAATTTTCCCCCTCTTGAAAGAATTTATCATGTTTTAATCAACAATATCAATGGTTATTGACCAAAAAACAATTCGATGGTTAAGAAGTGTAATAGATGCCCATAAAGCTAATAGCTTATAATTTAAAAAAAAAAAAAAAAAAAAATTTGTCTCAATCAGCTTAAACTAAAATTGATTCCCGATGAGCATGTTTTCATTAAGGATTCCACTGGGAATTTGAGCTCGAAATTTTGGTGAATTTGGAGACAGTAATAACAAATATTAATTCAAAAGGAAGCAGTGCAACCAATAGAATGGCAACACGTATAAAGATGTAAGTCCATTCGGATGCATGGTTTAGTCTGGTTTTAAAGGTGTCTCCCATCTCCAACGAAGTGCATGTGCCAACGGTACGACAAGTACTCATCTTCTCGTGCCAGTTGGGCCCACGGCCCATATCCACCGACACAGCCCATTTAATATACTCCCGTGGTTTTCATGCAACGATTCTCCTAATTCAGAGTCGGTGGAATGCAACTGATTCATTGCTTTGACCATTTTTATTTTTTCCAGGGAAACATTGGTAATTAAACAATTTGGACCTTGACTTTTTTTTTTAAAAAACAAAATGTTGTTTTGAGGGTTGATCTTTTTCCAAGATAATGCTATTTCGGACTTTATAGGAAGGTAGGAGAGGTTGCAGCGTAAAATTATATACATATTTGGTTGTATCATGATATTTGGAAGTTTACATTAATTGGAGGTATTCATTATGGAAGTGATTTGTTATAGCTGAGGATATATTTTTTTTTTAAATATATATGAAGGTATATAGATTTGATTCATAATTATTGTTTTTAGAGAAAAAAAAATGTAGTTTTGTCTTTGAATTGTTTTTGAAAAATACCGTTACAATTGATAAATTAGAAAACAAATTTTAATATCAAATTTGTTTCCAATGGGATATAAAAATTATCATCAAGGATTATTGTTATCCAAGTTATTACAATCAAATTAAGAATTTATATGTCAAAATTATGTTAAAGGAAATGGTCCAGAAATTTCAGTCACGTATTCTCCTATGCTGACACGCATATATAGATATAATCTACTTATGTTGGTGGTGCTTAAGCATATCAGCAGATATTAGATGTATTAGATTTAAAGGGGAATCAAATTGCCTCTCTATTTCCGAACCCAAATAAAAAAATAAGGGAGTAATCCAATCCAGCAATCATCCACATTTTTAATCCACCAAAAAGATTAATGTGCACATGACTGTGCACGTGCTTCGCTGATACTTTGGGATCAACAATTTCGCTGTAATGTCACGTGATTCGAGGTCTCTCCCACCTATGCCAAAACCTAGCAATCTCTCACAGCATACTCTAGAGTAAAAAATTTCCAATCCCTCATGGCACTGAAATTAAAATAAATAAAAGATAAAAAAAAAAAAAAAAAGATAATTCTTATTTAAATTTTATTCTCCATGGTAGGCAAATATTAACTGGCTTTCAAAATACTTTATCCACAGATCAAGTACAATTCATTTGAGCATTTTTTTAACCAGATGAATTTGTAGTTTCATTTGTAGAAATTATAATATTTGTTTGCTGACGTGGAGGAAATTTCCAGGGTGGCAGGAAAAGCCTTTTAGTTAATATTTAGTGATCTCATGCAAGCCTCAAAGAGGGACCCATAAAAAAGATAGGACGTCTGATATCCATCCATCCATCAATCAATCAATCAAAAAATCAAAAAAAAGCAAAGGCATGCAAACGAAGGGGGAACGTACTTTAAAATTATAAAAGAGAAGTGGCGCACCGTACGGTCTGGTACACTTCCTCTTCCGCAAAATGTTGGCTTTACACTCTCTACACATGTCCCACTATCGTCTCCACCACCCACCCCAACCTCTGCCTCCAACACGTGCCTTTCTGAGTCGTTTTTCTTTTTCTCTCATTCGTATATAATTATCATCTTTCCAACAAAAAAAAAAAATTACAAATTTTTGTCTAGAAAATTATACCATGGTTTTTGTATTTCAAAATTGATATTTATTTAAAATCAGTCCAGATTGCGATATTAGGAAAAAGTTAGATAGTAATCGTGATTTAAAGCAGAATAATACTGCTGATCTTTAAGAAAATAAAAAATTAAAATGTTGGCCGTATATATATTTTTTATGGCTTCAATTTATTTAAGGGATAATTTCCTGAAATTTTATTTATATTGTGATTAACAATGTCATATTATATTTATTATTCATCACTTTCAATTTTTAAAGGATAGTTTATAGGAATGGTAATTTTGATATGTGGGAAAGAAATTAGATTTGCTATTATGCAAAAATAAATGACAGAAGGGGAAAAATATAATATTTTTGATAGAGACAAAAAAATAAATTAGAATGGAAAATATTACTCAGATAATATCTTAAATATACAATTTACTACTTGGAAAAAGTTGTCGGTGATGGTGGGGTGGCGTCATGGATAGGGATCATAAAAACTGAACAAACGTAACGGAAACGACAGTACCGTTTTCTTTCGACACATCTTTTCCTTTTTTATTTCCTCTTCCGTTACGGTCTCTAACTCTGCACCCTAGTTTGGGGTTGTGGCCCCCACTCTTCAGCTACTTGTTTTTCTTTTTCTTTTTTTGGAAAATCCAGCTATTTGTTTTTCATTTCCCAAAAGTTAAAAACAAAAGTATTTCTCTGAACAAATATATAAAAGTGGGGACTTGTGAGTATCTTGTACGTTAATTGGGGTAGGACCTGTGATTAGTTTTATTATTTCGAGTGATTAATTTTATTATTTCGAGCGTATAATCCGCTAAACATTTTTGTTCAAAATTATATATAATTCTCAATTAATATTTATGGTATTATCTGTTCAGAATAATATATATTATATGGCGATATTCTATGAATAACTAGTCTCATCAAAATTTTTAAGTCCTAGAAAATTTAAGTCTCTTATCTGAAATGTATTTGCAGCAAAATTGCAAAAAATAAAAAATAAAAAAAATTCCCATTTTACAAAAAGATTAATGTGGATCGCTTTTGTTATTTTTGAGAGTTAAGTAAATTAGGAATATTATGAGATTTTGTAACATTTATCCAAATATAATAAATAAGAAAAGAAGAAAAAAGGAAATATAAAGTAAAAAACAAGCGTATACACACGTCCCCTCAGTAAGTAATATTACTATTTTCAAAAAGAAAAAAAAAGTAATATTACAAAAAAAAAAAAAATCCCGTTAAGTAAACAATAGTTGTAAAATGAACTTGGGAAAAAAAAGTAAAAAAGAAAAAGTTGACCTTAGCATGTTACCATATCAAGTTAAAGATTCTATTCATTGCATATTTAATGTGGACTTTGCATGGTTTTGGCCTTTTGAATTTATGGTAAGTAACTAAAGAATCTACTAGCTGTGCTCTCATTTGCTTCCTCTTCTTCTTCTTCTTCTTCTTTTTTTCTTTTTTCTTTTTTTTTTCTTTTTATGTTTTTTGTTTTTTTGGGTACTTTTGGTATTTACTTTATATTTTTCAAAGTTATGGATTTCTTTCATTACTGGAAGATCCATTGCCACCGAAGTTGCTTACTACACATTTATAACTACAAGCAATTGGTGATTGTACTCTGGGAAATGACCTTTCAAGTTTTTATTGCATATATAATGTGTTATGGGAAAAGTGTATGTAAAGTCTATGCATCCATTATAAGATTTATATATAATACACATTACATTAAATAAGCAAATACTGGATTTTCGTCCTTTTGACTGTTCCATCAATTTATAGTTCCTAGGCACTCGTAGGTTCATAAATCTAAATTAATTAAATATGTAACAAAAAGAAAGTAACAAGGAAAGCGGCTTTAAATTACTCATATCATAATGTTGTATTAATGACAAGTTATCATGAAGTGAAGTCACATAAAGTGAATGTATTAAAAACGTTCAGTTATATATTGTTATGGTATTAATTCCCTACTCTTCCAAGACTAATTTTCACTTGTGATTATTTGAACCTCAAATAATGCAATAGTGAAAACATTAAAATAAAAAAACTTAAAAGAAAAATAGTAATTCTTGCAAATTATTATGCAGTATGAACAAATTGATGTTTAATAAAATCCAGATAATCGAAAATAAAAACAAAAATGGAAGAAAAAACTAAAGTAAAAGAGTGAAATAATATGCTATAATAATTGAAATGAAAAAAGATAAAGTAATTACAGATAATATGGAGGAAAAATAGTTTTTAATTTAAAAAAGAAGCAAATTGTAAATGCAAAGTGAGATTGTATTGTAGCATGCATGTGTTGCCATCTGTCCATTAAAGCATCAATTCCATTGATTTTTTTTCTTTTTCCATTTTAATGTGAATAAAAAAAATATTAAAATTCATGCATCACCATTTGGGAATTGGACTTTGGAGGGTTGTGGATGTGTTATATGTGTTTTGGTTGGGAAAAAAAAAAGAAAAAAAAGAAAAAGGAAAAAGCTTAGCTCAGACTGAGACTCTCTTTAGTCTCTGTCTTACAGCATGGTCACTTCCTGCACGTTCTTCTGCCCCCCGTTCCCAGCAATTATATCAATCCCTCCTTTGCCCCCTCTCTTTACTCTCTCTCTCTCTCTCCCTCTCTCTCTCTCTCTCCCCATTACCGGCTTAGGTTGAGAGCTGAGAGATAGAGAGACCAGACCAACTCAATCCCTCTTTCTTCCCCTTTCTGATCACTGTTTCTCTCTCTCTCTCTCTCTTTTCCCACCTCGAAATGGACGTGTACGGACTGTCAGCTACTGACTGCTTTCGCATCGACGACCTTCTTGATTTCTCCAACGACGACATCTTTTCCTCTTCCACTACCACCACTTCTTCCTCCACCGACTCCGAAACCAACCACTACCACCACCACCCTCCGCAGCCTCAGGATCCCTCCATTCTCATCAACAACACGGCCCATTTATCCTCTACCGACTTCACCAACGATCTATGCGTCCCAGTATGTCCCTCTGAGCCAAAACCCATCTTAATTTTGTTTTGAAAATTTTTTCTTAAATTTTTTTTTTTTTTGGGGTAGGGTGATGATGTAGCGGAGCTCGAGTGGCTGTCACAGTTCGTAGACGACTCATTTTCCGATTTTCCGATGACTGGGCTCGCCGGAGCTCCTAACTATATGAATGAGGCATCGTTTTCCGGGAGAGCCCGTAGCAAGCGCTCGAGAGCACCGACCACCAGCTGGGCATCTACTCCGGTGGAACCCGAATCTTTGATCGGTACTACTACTGGAAAACCCAAATCTAAGAGGGATTCATCGCCGTCGAAGGCGGCGTCGGAGACGGGAGGGCTACGGAGGTGCTCGCACTGCGCATCGGAGAAAACGCCGCAGTGGCGCACGGGACCACTGGGACCCAAAACGCTTTGCAACGCGTGTGGCGTGAGGTACAAGTCGGGTCGGCTTGTACCCGAATACCGACCGGCAGCGAGCCCGACATTCGTGCTGACTCAGCATTCGAACTCGCACCGGAAGGTTATGGAGCTCCGTCGGAAGAAGGAGGAGATGCGGCAACAGCACCAACAGCGACGTCAAGGAGAAGCGGAAGAGCAAGAGCAGTTCTACGCACACCCCCAGCACCATGGGTTTCAAGTTTACTGATGACGTGTCAATTACGTGTCGCACCGATGAGATGTCATAAATATGAATGGGATAGGACTGGACTGGCTACACTATTTCCACTTCTGCTTCATTTTATCGAAGTGTGATTTTCCCTTTTGCTTTCTTGGCCATACATAGAAAAATGATTTTCTGATCTTTAGTAAGAAAGCGTTTTGGAATATTTTAATTTTCGCTTTTAAATGTTTTCAACTACCAATTTGCTAATCTAGAAAAAAATAAAATAAAAAATACTGGGTTTGAATGAGACGAGGGAGGGTCAGAGAGAGAGAGAGAGAGAACCTCGGGGGTGGGTTCCACGTGATACACTGGCATATGAGATGAGGCCCAACGAATATTCTTCCTCTTTCTCTCACTAAAAATATTCTCTCTTCTGGTGACGGTTGAAGGGTGAGGATTAGATCCGATCACATCATATCAAAATCATCTGATGGTTTGACGGTGGCCGTGCAATGTGGGATCCACATAAGAGGAGGTGTATGGTGCCGCCAAAATTTCTCAATAATTCTTTATGGATGTGGAAATTTGGACGGAAGGGTTAGTATTTGTGTGAGTGAGCGAATACATTATTTGGGATCTGATATTATGTAATGGAGCACAAGATTTTCTTTGGTTTGAGCCATACGAAAATGTCAGCAAGTATCCACCCAAATGAGATGATGACTAATTTCTGTATGTTTTGATAATTTACTCTTTGATTTATTTGTGAAATATGTATATATATATATATATATATTTGTTTTTTTTCCATCCAAAACGGTCTCAATGTGATGTTTGCTCAGTAGGTATATCCGTCTCTAGCATAAAATGACTGTGTTGAGCAGATAATTAACCGAACAGAAGTAATTGGAGAACTCAATTTTGGTAGTAACAGCAAGGCTGGGATTGGATAAAACGAATACAAAAGTTACAATTTTTTCTTTCCAAAAATTTGTCTTATTTTACTCAAAATTTCAAACTTGTAAGTTGTACCAACAATCTTCTATCAAAAGAAAGAGTTATATCAATAATGTAACATTCATGGTTCAATCACCATCTAATTCTGCTCGGACTTCTAGTTGAACCTGGCTTTCGCCATGAGCAATGAAAAAAAAGGGGACAAATTTTAGCACTTTAGGATTTAAGAAAAAATCTCAACGAATTTATACTAGAATAGAACTAAAATGATCTTAACCCATGGCCATGTGAAATTTCCATATTTAAACGATTTACTGTAACTTAATAGTATCAACTTGCATGAATTATTCACATTTGATGTATTCACCAAAAAAAAGAAAAAAAAAATTGCACTGAATTTTGTACACCAATTTTCGTATAAACCCAAGATGAAAGTTCAGAACAAAATGTTCAATTTTGAGTGTGATAAATACATCCTCAGGAAAGGATAAATATTCAAGGGTAAAAATAATCTTTGTCAAGACCAGCATTACAAAGAAGCAGATATTCTAATTAATTCACTCAGTTTAAATTCAAAATCAATTATTGAAAATTAAATAATCTTAAAATAGTATGGCAAAGGAATCCATCTGTCTTAACGCAACCTTGTACTCTGTTCATTAACCACTCTCCATATGCAACCTCCAGTTATAAATAGTTCTCTACCCCATAAAAAGATTACGATAAATGCATGATGAATTCCCACCTGCATGGATTTATTTCCATCGAAAAAAGATTTGGATTATATTTGGCACGTAGTATCCAATATTTGTAATCCATAATCCACAAAGTAGCACATTATAATTTTTTTCCCCATATATAATAGGTAGAACATTATGAGTTGAAAACAAGAAAAAAAAATAAAAAGAATAATAAAAACCATATAAAAATAAGCTTTAATTATTTCCATTCGGGAAGAATCTTCATCACAAAGAGATTAAGGAATTGAACTTCAATTGTTACAGTATCATTAACAACAAACTCATTCAAATACTTCAGTGGCATAAAATTTTCGTATCCCCATTTATCACCAGGAGAGGAACGGAACCAAGCCTCACCTGCAAGTAAAATGACTGGATTGAAATAGTAAATTTTGTTGTTACCGAAGACCGAATAGGAAAATTCACATATGTAGAGTAGAAATGGAAAGCACATGGAAACCATGTATGAACTTATAAAAGTCATTCATAATTTCCCTTCTTCTATCCCGAGCTATGTCTAGTATTCGCAGCATGTACGATGCAAAAATTGGTGGCATGCCTGACCCATCAACTTGACATAAGAAAAGTGATAACGATAAACCATATGCTAATGAATTCTCTTCTGGATAAAACTTTAATGTCCTATGACCAACATCAATAAAAATATAAAAACATAGTTTATCAATATGTGGATTTCAAAACCTTGTATATAATAAAATCCACAAATATTACATACCACTTCCTCTCTCCAATCGTAAAAACTTGAGACTCATAACAGCAGTTCTTTGTAGAGAACTCTTTAAGCTTCCAAGTGAAAACATCATTGGGAGGTTCCTTCACAAATGAAAGGGTTTCACATTTGTGAGTCTTGTCTATGACACAAACCTCTGCCCCAAACACAGCAATCATCAACAAGATACCCATTCGACGACTTATTGAAAGCTTCAAGATATTAAGTGTGGAAAACCCCAATCCTTCTTCATCTCACGAAAACGGTTCACCATGCCATAAGCATCTGTCATCCATCATATTTGCATTACATGTATATGCTAATAGCAACCGAAAAATAAAGTATGAGAATATATATATATATATATATACATACCTTGAATTAATTTTGAGGTATTGGTCATGTATTTGATCATAAATGAATAATTTAAAATTGACAAGAACCTTGCATTCCAACCTGGAAGATAAGTGTCTGTCTCCACTATTGCTAAGTAGAGGGAGATGTAACCATTTTTATCACTCTTCTCCAATTCCTTTGGATGAAAAGACAATTTCCCGCCATACACACGAACAACTTTTCAAAATAATTTTATAATTTTATTTATACTTTTAGTTTACATTGAGAGAATTTATATACATCAATGTTAAGACTCCAAAACTTCAAGGTTTATCCTCCTCCAACTAAGCCCACCTGCCATTTGTGTCCTCCAACCTCAAAGAAATCAGAGTCATACTTGTCTCCTCCCGACTTTGCTAGCATGGAGTAGGGTTGTATTTTCATCATGTAGTGAGCTGGGGAAATGTCCCTTTTGCATCTTAAGATTGAGCGTTCTGCATCATGCACAATGCCAACAAATTAACAAATCAAAATATATACTTCTAAACTAACACATCCATACAAACAATACATATACAATCCCGTTTAATCATAAAGCTTAAACACGTACATATAAATTTAATGGAGTTTGTGGAGGAAAATACCCGTCAACACTGTTGCTAGCGTACAAAACCAAAGGTATTGAATATGACGGCGGGGCATCGTTCCCTGTTATTTATTTATACATTGGGCGGGTTCTATGTAGTGCGGACTACTGGACTGGGCCTAGCTTTTTTCTGTAATCCTAAAATTTCTCACTTTTCTTCTCTCTGGAATATTTCTCACTTTTCTTTAATAAATAAAATCTTCATCAGTTAATATGATAGTTAGGTAAATACGGCCAGAAAACATTATGGTTACATATATATGTGCGTACACATAAATGGATTTATTTATTTTAGAATATGTTAAAAATTCACCCAAAAAATACATAAATAAAAAGTTTATAATTTAATATACGTATATAAATATATTATAAATTAAAAAATATCTAACAAAATATTGCCATATGCATATATATATATATATATATATAGTAGTTTTACGATACAGTTCGTATACGAATCGCATTAAAAATCAATGCTTTTTGAGATTTTATTGTGTATATTGTGTATACATACATAGCAAAATCGATATTTTTTAAAAAAAAAAAATTAATTTTGATACGGTTCACACAGTAAAATATCCTTATATTATATCTATATATATATATATATATACATTTTTGTTTTAAAAGACATATTGATTTGGATGTCAAAGTTACCTAATAAAATGATTGCAACCCATATACATTTGCTTTGAATCCCGCTAATTCATTCATAATTGATGTGATGTCCGAAGGACATTTGTCCAAAATATTTAATTAAAAAAAAAGGCACATTCCAACATAAATGAATTTTTAATCTTCTTTTAATAAAAAAATGCTATAGGTCTAAAAATATTGACTAAAAACATTTAGTAAATAACATATGTTAATATTTTGTTACTAAATTTTTTATTTATCAAAAAAGAAAAAGAAAATTGACACATATTAATATATTATTTGTTGGTCTATTAGTATAATTTAAATATAGATATGTAAAACCTAAAATATATAAGTGAATAAAAAAAAATTTAACGAATTAAATGTTATCATAAGCACAAGGGTTTTAGCATACATCTTTCAGTTATAAAGAAAAAAATTACAGACAACAAAAACATCCATGAAATTTGAAATGTAATAACGAAAGACAAGTAAAAGAGGATGGTTGTATTTATGATATCATTTATGTGTATTTTTCTTGTAGGTCTTTACGATGTGCAACCTTAAAATGCAAGAGGGAAGAAGATGGAAACGACATAACTAGGACAGTAACTCTTTTATTTTATGTCAATTATCAGTTAAAAATAACATAATAACAAATCAGATTTTTGATTGTTACATCCATCGTACACAAGTTTTTCTCCTGTTTGCCACCCCAAAAAAAAAAAAAAAAAAAAAAGGCAAACACAAAGGCAAGCCCATGTGAATCTGCAAGTTAATCAATATAACTAAATGACATTGTAATAAACATTCCATAGGTATTAAATCTAGAGTAGCATGTATCGCACAAATATAAATAAATCTACTGTGTTTTGCATAAAGGCTATCATCAGTTTCTAACGGCCCGCATACCTGTCCATATTGACCTTGTTTCCCAGTTTGATTCTCTTATGTAAATGATAAAATTCAGCCTGTTGAGTGACAGTCTCTGAAGGTTATACGAGACTTCGACAGTAGCATCAATTTGTTCAAAAGAAGATGAATATAATAATGAATCATCAAATATAGATTCCAGTCAGCAATACCATACCATAAAAACAAGCCAGCACAAAAGGTATTTAATTTAGAGAGCAACACAAATAATATCCAAAAAAGCCAGCACAAAAGGACTGGCTCTTTTAATTAGCAGTGAATAAAGGCTATGAAAGAGATAGCAATGACACACACAAAAAAAAAAAGAAAAAAAAGAAAAAAGAGGCAAGGACTCTTCTGGAGCCAGCCTAAAGGAAAATGGGAAACCCAAATGAATTTTATTAATTATTTAGTGGTCATAATTTAGTCACCATGAGAGACAGTAAATTCAAAAGCCAAAAAAAGTCTAGGAAACTTGAGAATATGCAAAATATATTGGCAGGATAATAAAAAAGGACTGCAAAGTATCTATTAGATGGATAGGTCTTTTTCCTCCAGAATTAGCATTGGATATGACACGATCGTTAATACTAAAATAGTTAACCAGGATAATCTAGATGATAACTAGTTATGATAACTGATGTATTGACTGCACCATTGTGATAAATATTATCTGTTAATGGTCTTTTCCTTATAGATACACTTATCTAGGATTTTCTAGCCATCCTTCTTATGTGGTATTGTCTGTATAAATATGTGAGTGCATAAGTGAATTAATATACATAAATTCTTGCGATTCTGCATTTTGATCCTTTCTTATACTGGCCACCTGGTACAAACCGATTCATACAAAATTTTCTTTAAAAAAGAAAATAGCCCAGAGTGTTTTATTCTATTTTTTTAAAAAGGAAATGTTGTGTTTTTTTATTTGTTTCTATTATTTTATTTTATTTCATTTTTATGCTTAATAGACTGAAGCATTTAGTAAAGTAAAATTAGTAAGTTTGACAGTGGGCATGGGTTTCTTTGACTAAATTGTAAAAGAAAAAAATGGAAAAAACAACAAATTCTTTCGATAAAAAAAATAATAATAATAATTTTTTTTTACATTAATGCCCCTACCTTTTTAAATGACACAAATATCTCTGGATTTAAAAAAAAAAATTTACTTTGTTTGTTCTTGACCATTAAGTATCATTTCCCTTTTTTTATTATTTTTTTTTCTCTTTTTTATTTTTTTTACAAATGCCTTCTTAACTGTGCCAAACACGTTGTAGCCCAAAAAAAATATAATTAAAATGTAAAACTAAAATTTTCAATTCGCTAAAAAAATTGGAAATTCCTACTAAATTTTTTAAAACCCCAGAAAATTTTGAGGAGACTTCAAATTTTTTTTCAAATCTCTATAAAAATTTGAGAAATTCTACTTAATTGTTTTGAAGTCTTAAACAATTCTGGGCGTTCTAAAATAATTCAATATGCCTTAAACAAGTATTTTAAATCACCATAAAAAAATTTCAAAATGTAAAAAAAGAAAAGAAAAAAATAGAGGCTCCAAACAATTTGATAAGCCTTAGAAAATTTTGGAGGTCCTAGATAAAAAATAAATAAATAAATACGATCCATAAAAATTTTAAAAAATGTTAGAAAGATTTTTAAATGGCATAATCAAATTTATATGGCGCTATAAAAAATATCTGTGCCTTATTAAAATTCTTTTGACACTTAGTAATATTTATGCGCTTTTGAAAATATTATTATTTATGTGGTTTAGAAAATATTTTTGAAACTTGTCCGGAAATTTTTATTTTTAGGCTTCTTAAATTTTATGGAGCCTCCAAATTATGGCTTAAAAAATTATTTAATGAGTTTAGAAAAAAAAATTTAGAACGTATTGTATTATTTTAGAGCTTTTAGAAATTTTTTAAGGCTTTTGAGTTTATAAAGAAATCTTGAACTTTTAAAATTTGTATAGATCTTAATTTATTTTATTAGGACTTTTCCAATTTTCTGGACTTTTGAAAGGTTTTTATAGGATCTTGTATTTTTTGTGACATGTATTTAAATTGCAGGATAAAAAAATAAATGATAAGTTTTATGAAAAAAACATAAAATGAAATAATAGTATTATTAATAATTAATGTTTAAATAATTAATAAGTGAAAATTAAAATAAATAAAATAAAAATGAGTTGTTTTCAAAATTATTGAAGTAAGTAAAATAAAAATGAGTTGTTCTCAAAATTACTTTCAATATGTATCTCTAATAAGTTAATTAGATAATAATGGTAATATGTGTAATTTAGAATATAAAAAAAATTATCAATTTTTTTTTTTTTCATTTCTTTGTTTTACGTTTCAATTTTAGATGAAAAACAGATTGTTAAAATAAAAGTACTAATTTTCTCTTCATTCTTATTCCTTTTCCTTTCCATCCAATTTTAATTGTGCAAGTAAGGATTTTGAATGTTTTTTTCTAAATTCTGTTTAAGAAGTATTAAAATTAATTTTTTTATAAATAATTAAATTTAATATATAGAAATAATTTATTTATATATTTTTCTACATTAATAAAAAAATTTATATTTTTTCGCTGTATAATAAATACTTAAATAAAAAGTTATTTCTAAAAAAAAAATTAAATTCCTACCAATTTAACATTTATTTAAACATACCATTATATTTTCTTATATTCCCTTTGCCTAAGATTTTTTTAGCTTTTTTGCAGCCAAGCCTTGGAAACTATTTACTAAGCTTCGAAAATCTTATCTTAAGCTTATTAAACTATTTTGAAGGCTTTAGAAATGCTACTTATACTGTAAAATAAATTTTTATGCAAATCCCATAAATTTTAAAATCCCTTAATACCTCTATAATTTTTCTCATTTTTTAAAATGTCTTGAATAATTAAAGCTTCAAATTAAATAAAAAGTGAGAAAATCTTTAGTGCAACGGTGGTACCAGATCAGCTGGTACCACTCCAAGTGATATTATGACATGTGTAAATAATTTGTCAGGTCACTATCACTGTAAACTTATATTTCTAATTTAATTTTTATTTATTGAAAAGACGTTGTTTTTGGTTTTTGTGCTGCCCCGAGACCCTTCTTCTTCTTCTTCTTCATCTTCAGCTGTGGCTTCTCCATCTTCGAAGAAGTAAACAAAAGCTTAAAGCTGCCTCCCATTATTTCAGAACCATGGAGGTTTTAGCTGCAATTTCACTCCAATAACTGCAAATAATGTGGCTGACTGTTTAGCTAAATATTCTGTTGTGATTCTTTATGTTTGGCTTGAGGTGTAACCTACTGGATCGCTCCAAAATTGTTTGAAGAATGATGTTATAACTTCTTCTTCTCCATCTCCTCCTCCATCTCCTTCTAAATTGTTAATTATTTAAATGGCATTTTCAAAAGATAATAGGGGTTCTAGCAAATTAGTTCTCTCATGAATTATAAAATTTAAAGTTCTTTTTTTTATTTTTTGGTCATAAGAAACTTGATTTTATGATTAATGGGTAATGATAATTCTCTAAATATAAAGAAGAAATTATAATCTCTCGTGGTATTTTAAAGTTTCACAAAATAAAACATAAAAAATAAAAAATTGAATTATTTATTTTGTCATTTTTAAGCTTTGGGGAGGTGGCTTTAAGCTTTGTTCATTTCTCTGGAAATGGAGAAGCCACAGTTGAAGACGAAGAAAAAAAAGTTGAAGATGAAGAAGAAGAAGAAGAAGGGTCTCTGGGCAGCACAAAAACCAAAAACAAGATTCAAAATACATACATTTTCAATAAATAAAAAATTAAATTAGAAAGGTGAGGTTGAGATCTAATAAATTGTTTACACATGTCATAATATTATTTGGAGTGGTATCAGCTGATCTGGTAACACCGTTGCACTGAAGATTTTCTCATAAAAAGTAACTTATTCAATCTTGACCCACTCTTCCTTAAAAAAAAAAAAAAAAACAAAAACCCTCAGCACACGGGTCAAGCATGTCGCCCAGGTGATTCTAGCGTAATTCAACGGGTTCTCAAGGGCTTGACGAGTTGAAGATAAAGTTAGATTAATGATTTAATGATTGTGTCTTTTCGCTATAGATATAGATCTTGAAACGAGGTGAAGAAAAAGTTAAGCAGACGAGTTTCTGCAAAACCCAGGGACTCGATTGGGGTTGCAGCAGGCGGATGTAAACCGTTGAAGTGGAAGATTACATTTTTTGGGCTAGAAGCGTGCTTCAAAATAGAATACATTTTGTGGGCTAGAAGCGTGCTTCAAAATAGCGTACGGCGTCTATGGAACCCTCAGATACTCTGAATCCAAAGTCATGGCGATGTGGACCAGTCATGGGTGGCAAGACAATACATTTTCCCATTTAGTTAAAACCGCACAGTCGTATCCGTTACAGCAGTTCAACGCTTTTGCGAATCACAGAAATTATTCTCAGATGTCAATAACTCCTCTGGGAAACAAAAGATCAAAGACAAAATGACAATGGCCGTGAAACATGAAAAATACCAAGGAGAAACAAACGACTGCGTTTAATCCGGGTTTCATGACCATTTTAAAAAACGCCACCGTTTTCGTGGAAGAAGCTTTATTCTGGGCTCTTGATGAGCATTGGCTGATCCCAACAGTCTAATTATCTTCAAATCTATTAAAGCAGGGCGAAGTCTGAGACTTCAAACATGGTACCTTCAAATTTATTTAATTATATCAAAACTTCAAATTGAAATATAATTCAAATTAGAAGTTTCACAACTGAAAAAGGAAAACTTAAATATGGATATTTTGTTAATTTAAATATTTAGGGAATTGTATAGAGTAATTTTAACATTGCAAAAACAACTACTCTTCTTCAAAACTTTAAAAACGTTTTGTTGTTTTTGTTTTGTTTTGTTTTGTTTTTTTTTTTTTTTTTTTAAATCCTTCTATCGATATAAGTATCCATATTCAAAATTTCAAATAATTGATTACTTCAAAGTTCAAAGAGTGTTCTCATTCTCCATTTATTGCCATGAAAATATAAATTATTATAAAGAAGAAAAAAGTGAAAATTAACATCCTTCATAAAAGATGATTATAATCAATGTACATTTAAAGGGTGCATAAAAGTGAAAAAAGACATGTTTTTAAAATTTATTTTTGGTCAAATACGCAAAAACGAACTTACACATGCGATACATTCCCGTTAGAACTAAAGAAAAGAAAAGCAAAATAAAATAATATATATTAATTAAAATATTTATATAAGAATATTCAATGTAAAGGCCTCAATGCGCTTAAGATCACAAATAACTTGCGCTGGCCTTGAACCTGAGAATGTTGGTCATAGATTTCTTTAGACTGAAATCCCATAATTGCTAATCTTCGTGACCTCCTTTGTTAATGCATTCCTTTCTCGCTTTGCCTCAGAAGCAAGGCCTGAAATCTGCCAGCAAAACAGTCCAAGCTGAGCACCTTTTGTTTTTATTTTTTATTTATTTTTTTAATATCTTAACTTGGATAAAAGGAATAAATAATTGAATGGAAATCTTTAACTGAATGACATACTTGTGACCGAAACCTAGATGCTTCTCTTCTAGGAAGGTCACCAATTATATCTTTCAAACCTGATTTATAACAAACACAAACAAAGCAATATAAGGAAAATGTTCACTCAAATACCATTACCAACTTCAATTTGCCCAAAGCAACACATGGCATTTGCATACCAGCAGCATGTTTTTCAATCTTGTAAGCTGAGCGAATTACACCGCGTATCTGCTTCCCAGCATGTCTGCAATTGAAAACTATAAATTTAGTGCAAAAATAATGAAGTGAAATATAAAATGTTTTTCAACAAGAATGCAGACCTGAGCTTTGTTTTTCCCCGTATCATTTCTTCTTCTGCTTGTATTGCACTCTTCTGTAAAAGTTAAAACATTTCCCATCAGATGTGTTCTTAGTGAGTATTTGCACAGAGTTTTATTCATCGAAAAGGAAACAAAAATCTTAAAATCAGAATGCAGATTTTGCAAATTGATATGTTATAAAACACACGAAAATTATTTTGCTGATCCAATAAAATATTCTTCTCCAAAAATCAGGACAGAAACTTTTCTTTTTAGTTTTTATTGGTTGAAAACTGTTGATTCTTAATAGACCATATGAGCTCCACTCTTTATGTGTTTATTAGAGGAAAACAAGTTCTTTTTCATCCACTATTATTCATGATTTATCAATACAGCAATATTAGCCAGTAGATTCATCAAATATATTTTGCGATGTCAAAAACTGCTTAAAAGCAAAAATTAAATGTATCAAAATATTTCATCACATGATTTAATGAAAACCCACTATCAAACAGGACACAAGGGACCAAAAGGATTACCTCCAACTTCTCAGTCTCAGCCTTTAAAAGATCAATTGATTGCCGCAACTCCTTTACTTTCGCATCAGCTCTAGAAAGCATGGACTGCATACAAATTGCGAAAAAAAACAATATATGATAATATAGAGCCCCATCATGTTCTCGCTACTATATATTAAATTTTATAACAGATAGATATCTACCATTCCAATAGGAAAGCAAACACATTATGGATATGCCACCGCATCTCATCTAAATTGTTAAAAAAATAATTTATGAAAGAGGAGAATATGGTTTCATAATGATCATCACGGTATTGAAAAAGAAAACTAGACAAGAGACTCCATCAACTTCATTGCCAATAACCTTTGGGTCTGGGAAAATTATCATCCAAAATTGATAAATTGGTCTAGAAATAAAGCTTTTGGAACAGCCAAAAGTCCGAAACTTATCCCTTCATGATATATTTTTACATAAAACATGCAACAAATTGGACAAAACTGAGCAAATTAACAGCGACTGGCAACAAAAGTAAAGATTCAAGTCAAAATACACTCATATGAGGACCAAAAATCATTAGCAACCATTAAACATTTTCAGCCAGCAATATGAACCATCAATTTTCATGTCAACTTCTACATTCAAAAAAAATAATATTTCTGTCAAATTCACACGAAGGAATACATGAGTTTAATATATGAACCTTCTGTTTTTATTCCACCCTCTTTCTTCTTATAGAATTTAGTAGAGCCAACAACAGAACCAATATCCATAGTTACTGACATTAATGCTTACCTCTTCACTTACGAACAAGCGCAAGGTGTTGTAGTACAAAAAGCGTCGTGGTCCTGCAAGTGAGAAAAGTTTCAAGGGCAATGACTTTGAAGAAACATTTAGGGTAAAGTTACAGCATTTTAGAGCTCAATTCTAGCCTATCAATCAACGCTAGTACATTAATTTAAAAATGAAATGGAACTATAAGCTTGCTTCAAATGTTCATATGCATTTGCAACCTTATATACACTCAGGGCAACAGACAGAAGTTTGAATACAACATATGGGTGTCCATGAGATTCAGCATCGCAAAACTTTATAAAAACTGCTTTCACTTGCTAAAAGAATTTGAATTTAAACCCGACGCTATTTGGTAAATGAAATTTTAAACACACAACTTAAAAACGTACTTTTCAGTGCTAGAAAACCCAAACCAGCAGCAATTCCGCCTGTCAGCATCGGATGTGAAGCTGCAATAAGAATACCCTCTGCAACAAAAGAGCGATAGTATTCAGTCTTTCAAATAAAATTAAATAAAAACAGAAAAAGGAAAGGCACCGTTTCAATTTAGAAAACGATAAATGGGGAAAAACCTTTAAGCTTTCCAAACAAAAGCTCCTCATAAGTAACATACTCAGATTTGACATCTTGTAAAGAGTCCTACATTCAAAGTGAACTAAATTATAGACAGATATTAACCACACAAATATACAATATGGTCCTTTTCCCTTCTCAGAAAATTAAGACATTAACAACTAGACTATAATCCAAATAAAAAGATAAAAAAAACCCATCTAAATCTCACTCCCTGGAACTGGATTTTAACCGTTGGGAACATGTTCAATACAGTTTTCATTTAGTTTGCTCACCAAAGTTTTCCTCAGGAGAAAAAATAAGTAAGTGCGCAAAACAATTAAAAGGCTTTTGATATCTCTCACTAATAATTATCGACAATAATAATTTTTGCTTTTTCATTTTCTGGGAAATGACAAAAGAGCAATACGTAGATTAAGTGAATCGGACTTTACGACGGTTTGCTGGAAATGAGCCGAGGATGTTGACCGAATCTGAGAAAGGCGGGATCTGGAGGCTTCAATTGCGGACTCGACAGCCTCCTGGGCAGCCTTCTGGTATGTACGAGCTTGCTCGACAGCATAGTCGACCCACGGCGTCGCAGCTCGATCTAAAGTCTGCGAATCGTGGCGTGTAGAGTACTCGCCCAGAGGCAGCGTTGGTTTCCCTTCCGACGATGATTCTGGGACCGTCGACATTGCTTACGCAATACACAATACACTCTTCTTGGCGTTTTGATTTTTAGCTTGCACAGATGCTACTTCCCCTACTGTCCGTCTGAT
Organism: Ziziphus jujuba; assembly: GCF_031755915.1. Taxonomy (NCBI): domain Eukaryota; kingdom Viridiplantae; phylum Streptophyta; class Magnoliopsida; order Rosales; family Rhamnaceae; genus Ziziphus; species Ziziphus jujuba. The sequence goes on along the minus strand of NC_083385.1, from coordinate 4,576,583 downwards.
TAATCGGATCGCATCGGATCGGATGTAAATGGGTAAATGGGATACTTTCGTTTGGGACGTAAATTCGGTTCCCCTTGGGCCGGGGACTCCATGCCGGGCCTCTTTTTGCGTGTTTTGTACCTTTGGTAACTTTATTTCTTTGCTTTTGATTATTTTTTCAAAATATAATTTTTGATTAAATATTTAGCATCTTACATCACAGGCAAAAAATTGTAACATCTAACATACAAATATTGTTCCATAAACTATTGAAAATGACAAAAAAAAATTTAATGAATGTTCTACAAATAATGTTTTATAAAATTTTCCACTCTTCTAAATTATATGATAAAAACCATCCATAGAAAAAATTGATAAGAACATTTGTTTCCATTTGTCTCTTTTTTAATCGTTAATTTTTTTTAAGAAAAATCCAATTTTGTTTCATTTTTTTCCCATTTTATTTTATAATTTTTTTAATCAATTCCGTTGAAATGTATTTTTTTTTTTTTGGTAACATCTGTTAAAATGTAATTATGTAATTATTAATTGACGTGTTTTATATGTATATAAATCCGCTATGCCACGTTGCAACTTGAAAGCTAAACAAATAGAAAAACGGGAAACCCACGGGTAACTCAATCTCGTCTTCCACCGAGCGAGCAAGAAGGGACAAAACAAAAGTCGTACATACTTTAATCTACACTCTTATTAGACGCATAGTCTCGCCGTTTCTTTTTCTCTACGATTCTCCAAAATCTGCAAAACTTGCTTTCTCATCCAAATTCCTTTTGCCATCTAAGAGCCCCACCCATCCACAGTCTTGCCGTCGCACTCGGACTCTCGTTCTTTCTCTCCCTCACTGCGAAACCCTAGCTCGTCATTCCGTTGTCACCATGCTGAAATTTTCGTCAACCACGGCGAATCAGATTCGCTTCCTCCTTCAGAGCCTCAACGAAGCCAACGCCGATTCTGTCCTTTCAGGGCTCCATCAGGTATTTGGTTTTTTTTTTTTTTTTTTTTCTTTTTTCCCACTTCCAGTCTATCTCTTTGTGTAACATATCTATTTTTGTAATGCTTTGCCTTTTTCACTCACTCGATTCTCTCTCTCTCTCTCTCTCGCTCTCTAAACCTAATTTTCTTTCTCTAATCTTGTGGTTGTTAGACGATTTTAGTTTGTTATAGTTTAGGAAAATCAGTTCAATTTTCCGTTTCATGTTATCGGTTCCCCCCCCCCCCCCCCCCCCTTAGTTATTAGTATTTTTCTAATGATTCTGTGTTTGCTTGTTTCTAGCGTGCCTCTTAATTATAACCAAATACATACAGAACTAGAATTACTGGCTTGTTTGTGCTGAGCATTTAGTTTTGCCCGAAACTGAATGTATTTATGATCAAATTGAGTATCGACCTTCTCTGTTAGTATGTAATGGCTGCGCATCGTATTTAATGTCCTATAATAAACCAAGACGATAATTTTATTATTGTTTCTGGGAAAATGTATTAGGAATTGCGACTTTGGAATGATTTTTGTGTTTAGGAATTGAATAATGTGAATTATTCAAATGAATTGAAGTCGAGCAACTAAATTTTAACTCGTATGTTGAAAGTTTATTTGCGCAATAATGCATTTGTTGATTTTCATATTGACTAATGCACTCCATTTTCTCATGGCAGTTTACTGAATATGGTGTCGAGGGAAGCATTTTACTACTTCAAACATGCCTGGATCATCTGAACAGTTACAAGACAGAGTTGACGAACGTGTCACTGGAAAGGGTTCTTGCATCAATTTTCAAATATCTCCTTGACAGACCAAATTTTTCTACTATCTTTTGCGAGTCACTAAGAAATTCGGAGATCAATGAAGGAATTCTAGAAAATTTCTCTGATGCATTACATCTATCTGTATCTGAAAAAATGGGTCTTGGTCTTGCTTTGTCAGATTCTGAAAACTTTGACAACAGGATATGTGGTAAGTTTTCAGTTGTTAAATTGTTTCTCTTCTACTGCTATTTTGTTGTGCTGGTGCTGCCTATTTGAATTTAATCCTTACCGTTTTCTAGGCAAGAACTTTTGCATGGCCCAGATTGAAGAATTGTGTGCCAATCCCGTTGCTATCCATTCCTCTGAGCAAATTCATAATATAATTATGTTCCTCCAGCGGTCTGAAGGCCTTTCCAAGTATGTAGATTCCTTTATGCAGATGCTATCATTGGTGCATCTGAAAGATGCCTCTCCGTTTGTTTTGACTCCATTGCTTTCAGATGAAATGCGTGAGGCCAATTTTTTAAGGTACTGCTTTTTTTATTTAAAGTTTTCTTTCTGCTGAAGAATATATTCAATTTGTATTCATTTGTTTTCCATGTTAATAGGTATCCCTAATTAGTAGGAAATTATTTGTTATTTATGCAGGAATATGGATATGTTCCATGAATGTGTGGATAATGATTTCGATGCCATTCTAGCAGAAATGGAAAAGGAAATGAGCATGGGAGATATTTTGAAGGAACTAGGTTATGGATGCACGGTAGATCCGTTGCAGTGCAAAGAGATTTTATCTCTTTTCTTACCACTCACTGAGATTACCATCTCTAAAATACTGGGCACAATTGCCTGCACTCATACTGGTCTTGAGGATAACCAGAACACGCTTTCAACATTTGGCTTGGCACTTGGTTGCAGCACTCTGACCGATCTGCCTGCATTGAACACTTGGAATGTTGATGTTCTTGTTGATACAATTAACCAACTTGTGAGTTTACTTAAATATTCATATTTTGGTGTGACTTCTAACATGACACTTTGACAATTATGATTTTGCGAAGAGAAAACATGCTTATTTCTCAAGTTTTTTTGCTGACTACAGGCTCCAGGTACTAACTGGATACGAGTAATTGAAAATATGGATCATGAGGGATTCTACATTCCTAATCAGGAGGCATTCTTGAATTTCATGTCTATATATAAGCGGGTGTGCCAGGTATATTTTGATAACATTAAGATTTCATGTCCACTGGATGAGTTACATTACCTGAAATATGTGAACTTAAAAGGTTAAATCCATGTTTGTTTTGAATCTTTGGACTTGAGCTGTGCAGGAGCCATTCCCCCTCCATTCTATATGTGGGTCTGTTTGGAAGAACACTGAGGGTCAATTATCATTTCTGAAATATGCTGTGTCAGCTTCACCAGAAGTATTTACCTTTGGCCATTCTGCAAGGCAGCTGGTAAGTTTGTATATTCATCAAAATTTTCCATTTTCCGAGAATGAAATATATATTAGTAGCTAATAATAATTTTCCATATTTGCAGGCCTATATTGATGCAGTGCACGGCCATAAGCTTCAGCTTGCAAATTCAAATCATGCATGGCTATGCCTTGACCTTTTGGATGTCCTGTGTCAACTTGCTGAGAGAGGTTATGCCCATATTGTTCGATCAATGCTTGAGTTTCCTCTTCAACACTGTCCTGAAGTGCTGCTTCTTGGCATGGCGCATATTAATGTACCTTTTTAATTCTAGTCTTGCATTTGGTGTTAGACCACTATTTTTCCAAATATTCTCATTTGATTGATAACTGTGGCATTTCCACTGCAGACGGCATATAACCTGCTGCAGTACGAAGTGTCAATTACTGCTTTCCCCAAGATAGTAAACAGTGCAATGGCCAATAGCATGATCCATCATCTCTGGCATGTCAACACAAATCTGGTATTGCGGGGATTTATTGATGCTCAGCTCAGCGATCCCGACAACTTGACTAGAATATTGGACATTTGCCAAGAGCTAAAGGTAAGTGTGGAGTGAAATGGTTCCCAAAAGCTAAATAATATGTTTGTTGCATTTATGTCTGATTTTCCCCCTGAATTGTCTGGTTTATGTTTTTATTGCTTCTCCTTTTTTGTCGTGCTGATTTCCTGATTTCTTTTTATTTGCAGATTTTATCATCTGTTTTAGAGATGATTCCTTCTGCTTTTAGTATCAAGTTGGCAGCCCTTGCTTCCAGAAAAGAGCTTCTTGACCTTGAAAAGTGGCTGAGTAATAATTTGAATACCTATAGAGATATTTTCTTTGAGGTAATTTTCAGATGGCCTTCACCCCGTTGTTATATGCAGATCAGCAATAACATTAGTGTCTCAAGCTTTTGATCAACTTACAAGATCATATTGTTTTCAATATATATAATCAAAATGGTTATACCCTCAGGAGTGCCTGAAGTTCTTAAAGGAGGTTCAGTTTGGTGGATCCCACGATTTTTCCACCCAACCTTTCCAACGTTCTGATGCTGTTTCAAATCTTTATGCGGGTACAACTGCTACGATCTCAAAGGTTCTACTTCTACAACTGAAAACTATTTTTTCTTATTAGTTATGTGGAATGTAATCATTTGTATGCTTGAATATAGGTACTTAAAGCTCATGTTAGCTTGATTACCTCTGGCCAACTTTCTGAGGAAATGGAAAGGTTGCATGTAGCAATTTTGGATTCTAATCCAAGGCTGCAAAATGGTGGGACAACAGATTCACCAACTGATGGATATGGGGATGATATTGAATCTGAAGCAAACTCTTATTTCCATCAAATGTTTTCTGGTCACTTGACAATTGAGGCAATGGTCCAAATGCTTGCGCGATTCAAAGAATCTTCTGTGAAAAGGTATGATCTCTGTCAAAAAGGTCTTAGAATCGTTCTTTGCTTGTTTAAGACATTTGGAGTACTATTATCTCTACCTATCTTGTGCTACCGAATGGTATCCTAATTGTTTAACTAGTCTATAAGTTGAGATGTATTATATATGTGGTATGATGTCTCTTTGATCATATATGCATTAATTATGTTTTCACATCTTTTGGTTGAACAAATGAATGATGCTTTTCAATCTTCATGCCTTCTAGTCTTCTATTTTTATCATGCTATTATTTGTTTGCCAGATGTTTGTGATCTTGATATGGAAGTTAATTCTTTAACTGATACTTTTCCATGGTTAAAGATATGAGAGATTTCTTTTGATTTGCATGTTACTTCTGAGTCAGTCTTTGGCGAGTGGTTAGATTTTAATGGAGGGAGGTTTTTACCATAATCTGTTGATTCCCCTCACTTTATGTTGTTATTGGTTTTGAGAATTATGAAAAAAAGAGACTGTTGCATGAATTTCCAGGGAACAATCAATTTTTGATTGTATGATAGCCAATCTATTCGAGGAGTATAGATTCTTCCCCAAATATCCTGAAAGACAGCTAAAAATTGCTGCCATTCTCTTTGGTAAGTTTTGTTATAGATTTGCTTTTACTAATTCTAATATGCATATATCTTTTTCTGTTCGTTCCACATATAATGCATAATGAAGTCTGTTCTTAATTGTTGTAAATTTATTTTTGTGATTAAGTAGACTGTAGTTGCTATTACGTAGCATATTGACGTATCCTTTTTATCTCACTGGAATGTTGGTAACAATAATTTAGGCTCTGTTATCAAGCACCAGCTTGTCACTCATCTTACCCTTGGGATTGCACTTCGGTGTGTTCTTGATGCATTGCGAAAACCTGCAGATTCGAAAGTTTGTACTTTCTTTTAGTCTTTTTCGTTTTTTTGGGTTTTGTTGTATAATGTTACTTATGGTCTCTCACTTTCTCTACATGCAGATGTTTGTCTTTGGGACCAAGGCTTTGGAGCAGTTTGTGGATCGTCTGATTGAGTGGCCACAATATTGCAATCATATCTTACAAATTTCCCATTTACGCAGCACTCATTTAGAGCTGGTTAATTTCATCGAACAGGCTCTTGCCAGGATATCATCAGGACATTCAGATTCTGAAATAGGCAACCAGGCTTCTTCAGTTCATCACCATGGTCCCAATCAAGCTACGTCAGGAAATGTAGATGTAAGTGATGAAACCTGTACCTGGCCTTCTGCTATGCAATTCAAATTTATGAACAAATAAGTACAAAAAAGTTAATTAAAAGTATTAGAGTTCGATTTTCTACTTGAAAGTTTTTTTCACTTGTATGGGGCAAAGGCATTTTAATGTTAGATTGTTCTTTCTAAAATGTTCAACTATTGCTTATAACCATCTTCGTGGTTTAAGTATTGAGATTAGTGCTTTGCACCCTAATTTCCTGGACTTCATCCAACTCTGCTCTGGTAGAAAAAGATAAAAATAACTGAACCAAAGGATTTGCCACTTCTGGTCAGCAGTTATATACATGTCTGCTGGTAGCAGTCAAATAATGCCATCTCACAACCATACTGCTGCTAGTAGTGGGTCTTTTCTTCTTTCTTTTTTTCCCTCCCTATCTTAGTGTAGCTTCATCTGGTATCCAAGCTTCTTTAAATATTAAGGGCAAATTATACTAGTTTTTTTATGCCAGTCTATTTTATCCTTGTATACCTACTGAGAATTCTAATTTGGATGGCTTGGTTTGTCTTTATATAGATAACAATTTTTGTATCTATGATGGAGAACATGTTACATGTTAGTGTTATCATTAAGCATACAAATTGGAATTCATGTGGACCTAGCCAAGTATTTAACTATTTAGTTAGAATTGAACTAATGTAGCCATTTTATTTCTATATGCTTGGTTATTGTTGCAGTTGAATGGATCTAGTGTCCTACAACCAGGGCAACAACTTTCTTCTCCTCTGCAGCTTCAACAAAGACATGAAAGTTCTTTTGATGATCGTCATAAAGCCTCTGTGACTGCATCTAGTGACATGAAATCACTTCTATCTTCCAGCGGGCAAAATTCAGGTGGTCCCCCTGGTGATTCTTCTGGCATTCAAAAGGTGTGCCCTTGATTACTTCAAGTTTTTATTAGATGCACTTAGCTCCATGTTTCATCTAACAGAGTTTGACCTTTTTTCTTTTCTTCTTCCTTTAAAAACAATTAGTCACAAAATACAGTCAGTGCTCCATCAATGCTGTCTTCTTCGCCTGGTTTTGTTCGTCCTTCACGAGCAGTTACTTCTACAAGTAATTTTCTATTCCTTCACCGTGCCACATGTTTTACCTTTTGTTGGGATCTTACTTACATGCTTTCACACAGGATTTGGCTCTGCTTTGAACATTGAAACATTAGTAGCTGCTGCTGAGAAAAGAGAAACTCCCATTGAGGTATTCAATTACTACACACACACACACACACACACACACACATTATGAGTAATTGGTTGACACATCATGCGAGCATGATGAATGCAAGTTTTTGGTTAAAAAATTAATTTTTCATGTAGACAGCTATAGTAAATTATATTATGGTGGCATGTACTTTTGCATAGATATGTCAATGTGTCAAGTTACATTATCTTTTGTAAGGTGTCAACTAAACTGGTTATTCAATCATAACGTAATTAGTCTTACTTTATACAAAATGGAATACTGTTTACAATGCTGTCAATCTGGTTAAGCAAGCAACTACATATCATACCATGTAATATCTATGTTATTATAGTAGTGTGAAAATATACCATAAGAAAGTGTTTTTGTGTAGTTCTGTACTATTTTTTATGGAATATCATCTTTAATTTTTTTTTTGCTAATATATATATATATGTCATCTTCTATTTACAGGCTCCAGCATCAGAGGTTCAAGACAAGATATCATTTATGATTAACAATATTTCAGCTGCTAATGTTGAAGCTAAAGCAAAAGAGCTCACAGAAATATTGAAAGAGCAGTATTATCCCTGGTTTGCACAGTATATGGTTATGAAAAGGTTAGGCTTTGCTAAGTGCATATAAGTATGCCTTTGTATGTGTTGTATACATGTAGGGGACACACTGCAATGTTGATGTGGTATTCATTCCTCATTTTGTTTCTAGAAATTACATTTTATTATCATGGCAGTGTTCTAAACATTTAAGGTTCTCCCATGACCCCTTGACAGAGCTAGCATTGAGCCAAATTTTCATGACTTGTACTTGAAGTTTCTGGACAAAGTTAGTTCGAAAGCTTTGAACAAAGAGATTGTCCAAGCTACTTATGAGAACTGCAAGGTTTATCTTTTGCTTAGAAATTGTTTATACATTTTGTAATGGACACTTATGCGATGGTACTTTTAACAATTCTGTTCATTGTTTCAGGTTCTTCTTGGATCTGAGCTTATAAAATCCAGTTCAGAAGAGCGTTCATTGCTAAAAAATTTAGGTAGCTGGCTAGGGAAGTTAACAATAGGAAGGAATCAAGTCTTAAGGGCTCGTGAAATCGATCCCAAATCTTTGATTATAGAGGTCTTAGTTGTTTCATTTTTATTGCTTACAATTTGGTTACTCTGGTCTGTTTTGATTGTCCGTCATTTGTTTTAACTAACATGCACTGTCTTTCTTCACAGGCATATGAGAAGGGATTGATGATTGCAGTAATACCATTTACCTCAAAGGTAAAGTTGTTCTAACATTTCTATGTATATTTTCCTTCTGAACTTGGGGGTTGTGAGACTTTATGCTTTATTATTTATTGCAGATTCTAGAACCATGCCAGAGCAGTGTAGCATATCAGCCACCTAATCCCTGGACCATGGGTATTCTTGGATTACTTGCTGAGATTTATTCAATGCCAAACTTGAAAATGAACCTGAAGTTCGATATTGAGGTATATATTAGTTGGAGTTTGTTTGACAAATGACTGGTTCTATTAAATACTAAACAAAAAGCTAGATTTTCTTATCTTTTCCAGTAAGTTATTTATGTCTTTCCATCTCAGGTTTTATTCAAGAACCTCAGTGTGGATTTGAAGGAGATAACACCCAGTTCTCTTCTGAAGGATCGCAAGAGAGAAATTGAAGGGAATCCTGATTTCTCTAATAAAGATATTGGAGCATCTCAACCGCAGATGGTCGCTGAAGTTAAATCAGGGATAATTCCTCCACTAAATCAAGTTGAGCTTCCACTTGAGGTTGCCCCCTCATCTAATTCTGGGGGACATACACATTTACTATCTCAGGTTTGCAAATGGTTCCCCTTTCCGCGAAAATATATATATATATATATATATTTTTTTTTTTTCAGTCTCCAGCTCAATCTTCAGTTTGTATCTTGACATTTTTAACTTTTCTTTTCTGTTCAGTATGCTGCTCCTCTTCATCTTTCCTCTGGTACACTGATGGAGGATGAAAAGCTGGCAGCTTTAGGCTTGTCTGATCAGCTTCCTTCTGCTCAGGGGCTGCTTCAAGCTACTCCATCTCAGTCACCATTCTCTGTTAGTCAGGTATGATTTGCGTTTTTGGTCCTTTTGCTCCAGGAATAGTTATTATCTTTTATTACTTAGTACCTTTTGTCGTCTCTCTTAGTTTAGCTGGTTCTTCTGATGTTTGCAGCTTCCTACACCAATACCTAATATTGGAACTCATGTAATTATCAACCAGAAGCTCAGTGCATTGGGGTTGCATCTGCATTTCCAGAGGTGCTTTGATAATCCTTCATGCTTGGAAATAGATTATTCCAAAGTTTGGTATTAACAATTATCTGTTGTATGTTTTAGAGTTGTTCCCATTGCGATGGATAGAGCTATCAAAGAAATAGTGTCTGGCATTGTTCAGCGCAGTGTTTCTATAGCTACTCAAACTACTAAGGAACTTGTTCTAAAGGTTTGTTGACTTATTTTCTAAAGGTTTGTTGACTTATTTTTGAAGCCTAGTTCCAATTTTTGTTCCTATTATGTGAATACTCTGCAATGCCTCTGATGAACTCCTTCCTTACAGAACTTTTTTGTATCCAATATTTTACCTTATGTTACTTTAATTAATTATTGCATTGGCAGGATTATGCCATGGAATCAGATGAGACACGCATATTCAATGCAGCACACTTGATGGTTGCTAGTTTGGCAGGAAGTCTAGCTCATGTAACATGCAAGGTTTACATTCTCGCTCTTTGGAGACTTGTCTATCTTTATTTGGTTGCCCAATATATTTTTGCTTTCTTGTTTTTCCTGATTTTAAATTATGATTTCTGCTTTTTATGAGCAGGAACCATTGCGCACTTCAATATCAAGCCAACTAAGAAATTCACTTCAGGGTTTGAATCTGGCAAATGAACTTCTGGAACAAGCTGTTCAACTTGTTACTAATGATAATTTAGATCTTGGCTGTGCAGTCATTGAACAGGCTGCTACCGATAAGGTTTGTTTTGAGGTTTAAATAACGTCATGTGTGCTATAATAAATCTGTTTGATATTAGGTGCTACAATATTTCAAATATTTCTCTCATCCTTCTTTATTTGAGGTGTTCTATTAATTCAATATTGTGGCTTGAAAGGACATTGCATTTTTTTGAAATTATTACAGCCATCTCAAGTCCTTTTTAATGTTGTAGTTTGCATCAAGGAGCTTCTAGTGTTGTGGAATCTGTGTTCAAATCTTATATTGGCACTATGAATTTTGCTAATCATGGGTCTCCATAACTTTTGCTGTTTTTGTAGGCAATACAAACCATTGATGGAGAAATTGCTCAGCAGCTTTCATTAAGAAGGAAACACAGAGAAGGAGTTGGTGCCACATTTTTTGATGCTAACATTTATACACAAAGTTCTATGGGTGTGGTGCCGGAGGCCCTTCGTCCTAAACCGGGTCACTTGTCCCTTTCCCAGCAGCGAGTTTATGAGGTTGATATATGCTAGAATTTCTGTTTTTAATGTTAGTATTTTTCAGAAGAAATGTTCCTTTTTTCTTTCTGACATGTTCATTGTGTATAGGACTTTGTTCGGCTTCCTTGGCAAAACCAATCTAGTCAGAGTTCTCATGCTGTGCCTGCTGGTGCTTCAACTTCCTCTGCCAGTGCTGGTCTGGCTAGTGTGTATGGTTCGACATCAGGACAACTCAATCCAGGCTACTCATCTGGCCCTGGAAACACTGGATTCGAGGCAGTCTCTCGTCCGCTGGATGATGCGCTTGAATCTAATTCAGCTCTGCAACTTAGGTCACTAATTTTTGTTTTATCTGTTCTTGAAATTACAGTCTGGAGATTGTGTAGAACAAAGACAATGGGATATATAGATGATTGGTTTTGTACTTTTTCAATTTTAGAAGTTCTCTAATGTATTAATGGGTGAATTGTTGGAACTTTCAGTGCCTCCTCTGTTCATGTTGGGCCAGCTGATGGTGTTACCCAGCATGGTTCTGAAAATGATGTTGCTGTTGGTTCTTTTACTACTGCAGCTTCTACCCCTGAGTTGCAGGCTGTGGACTCTGTCGATGCTGTCAAGGTTGAATAAACTTTTGAAAACATTGTCTATTTCATTTTCAAATTTCATTTATTTTAGTGTTATTAAGATGCCGCAATCTTTTGCTAGGACTCTGGAGCTTCTTCACAGGCATTGCCATCACCTGCAGCTGCTGAGCGTCTTGGAAGTAGCACTTCAGAACCTTCACTCAGCACAAGGGATGCATTGGATAAATACCAGATTATTGCACAGAAGGTTGCAACTAATTGTGTCTTTCTTTGATATTTGTGTAATTTATTTGTTGTTGATTGATCTATGTTGTTTGTTGTATGGTTTCTTTTTCCTCTTTGATTTGATTCTCTCCCCCCCCTGGGCGCATGTTGAGCATTTTTCATTTCTCTTCACCTCCATTACATCATGCATTGGGATTTATATGAAGTTTTAAACAGGAAAAATTATATTTCATACCTTAAATGTGTCACAAACTTGCTATTGAATTCTGCTTTTTCTAATTTGTTTTACCTTTTATTTCTTCCACATGGGATAAAGGGGGGGTGTGCTCGTTTGAAGTTTAAATACCATCCACATTACATTCAATGGCAGTGCTTCAATGTTGTGGCAGTAAATTTATATATTAATGCTGGTGTTTTGCATGATCTCAAACCATTGTCTTTTCACGTGGCTTTTTTCATGCATTCTATTTTCCTATTGAGGCCCTTTTCTTTTTTCTTCCCCCCTACCCACCACCCCCCTTTTCTTTTTGGAGCATATTAGATTAACTTTTTCGTAATTTTGAGTGCCACTTACTCCTCCTAATGGTTTCAGCTGGAAACGTTGGTAATCAATGATGCTAGAGAAGACATTCAGGTATGCTCTCTCTCCCTCCCTCTATTTCCATGTCCAATATTTGTATGTAACTTACCAAATTAAAAGTCTTTAAAATCACATTTACTGAATCATTTTCTGAGTTTTCTGGTATTGGCTCATAATATATATTCTACTGGTTGGCATCCTTACCTTGTGCTTCATTTGGTTCCTCTTTTCTCTTTGCCTTATACATATCAGTTTTTAATGACGTAGATGTGAATATTTGCTTTTCAGGGAGTTGTTACTGAAGTTCCTGAAATGATACTTAGATGTGTTAGTCGGGATGAGGCTGCATTGGCTGTAGCTCAAAAGGTTAGGGCTTCCTTTTCTAGGGAAACTTTGACTTATAAATGTTCATTTGAAGGTTTCAAATTTGAAGAGAATCATTAATGGCTTTGTATTGATGCTCCAGTTGGTACTATGAGTATTGATGCCAGGAAACCCTTGATTTGTTCGATGGATTTGATACTTGAGTTTGTTGCACTTGTTAAGCAGGTTTTCAAGGGTTTATATGAGAATGCGTCAAGCCATATTCATGTTGGTGCTCATCTTGCAATCCTTACAGCTATTCGTGATGTTTGCAAGCTAGTTGTTAAGGAGCTGACTAGTTGGGTATGCTCTTTTGTTCTTGACTAATTTCCGAGTTAAATATATAAGAAGAAAATGCTTTTATTAGTTTACTTCCATTTTACTTTAAAATACCCAGAGCCTTAATTGTTTTTCCCACCAACTTATTAATGTGTCTTGTTTTCATAACGTTGTGGCTTTTATTTGTTATAGAGAAGTCTCTAATATTTTTTGTGTTTTCTAGATTTATAAATTGCCAATAATATTGTTGTTTCCTTGTTTTCTTATCATGTGATGCCACGTCCTGTAGATAGTAATGGATCTTATCCATGTTGAAGGCTTTTGGATCTCAAATTTCCCTATATTAATATATTCGCTTGCAACTTTCTACAGGTGATCTATTCGGATGAAGACAGAAAGTTTAATAAAGATATCACTGTTGGACTTATTCGCAGTGAATTGCTAAATCTTGCAGAGTACAATGTTCATATGGCAAAACTTATCGATGGAGGCAGGAACAGTATGTAAAATGGATTTTAAGGCATTTGTCAATTTTCAATTTATTGTAGCTGTTGCATATATAAACTACAAATTGTGTTATGTGCAGAGGCTGCTACGGACTTTGCCATTTCCCTACTTCAAACTTTGGTAATAGAAGAACCTAAAGTAATTTCAGAACTTCATAATCTTGTTGATGCATTAGCAAAGGTAAGTTCTTGTTTTGCTTCTGTGAACAAATGTATTTTATCCTGATATACTCGAGTAATTTTTTGCTTATCATGATTTTCAGCTTGCGGCGAAGCCTGGGTGTCCCGAGCCATTGCAGCAGTTGGTTGAGACAATCAAGAATCCTGCTGCCAATATGTCTACTTCAGCTGGTGTTAATGTCGGGAAGGATGACAAGGCCAGACAATCAAGAGATAAAAAGGCAAGTGGAAATGTCTTATCAAACTAGACCCTAATGAAGTCTCGTACAATCCTAAGTTACTTAAATCCAAGTAGATCATAATTATTTTATAGCTTGACTGCATCAAGTACTCTTGCATAATCTATTTAAATGTCCATCTCATTTGGGATATATTTACATTTCTGCTGAAACAGGCTCCTGGGCACTCCCCAGCGAGCAGGGAAGATTTGAATAATGTAGAGACTGCCGAGCCAGATCCTGCTGGTTTCCGTGAGCAGGTATCATGATCTTTAACTACTTGATATATTTCTTTTATTTCTTTTATTTGCTAAATGTCAAACATACCATGCAGGTTAAATAGATTGTGTACCTATGATGAAAACTGAATTTATGGTACTGAAGTAAACATGTCTTGTCTCAAATGTTTTCTTTGTATGTCTATTTGTAGGTTTCTATGCTGTTTGCAGAGTGGTACAGGATCTGTGAACTTCCCGGTGCAAATGATGCAGCTCTTACCCATTATGTCTTACAGTTGCATCAGAATGGACTGTTGAAGGGGGATGATATTACAGATCGGTTTTTCCGTATCCTCACAGTAAGTTTCTTTCTTTTGGAAATGTGTTTCTGAATTTGACCAAGTGTCTCAAACTGAAGCCTTTAAATTCACTTCAGGAACTTTCTGTTTCCCACTGCCTATCTTCTGAGGTTATCAATTCTGGCACATTGCAAGCACCTCAACAAGTGCAGAGTCTGTCCTTTCTCGCCATTGACATCTATGCTAAACTTGTCTTTTCAATATTGAAGGTATGTATTCAGAATTCCTAGAGTTGTATTATGTGGTGACGATGTTGCGTGGACCTTTTTCCATCTCTTCTGACTTGTGTGTTTTGACTCTTGGAGCAGGGGTCCAGTAAACCATTTCTGTTATCTAAGGTGATTGGGAATTTGATTATTTTAATTTGCTATGTGTCTTTCTTATTCTTAAAGTAATGGTGTTTATGCTGTAATGGTATTTGGCAGATATTAGCAGTGACCGTCAGATTCATTCAAAAGGATGCAGAAGAAAAGAAAACATCTTTCAATCCAAGACCATATTTCAGACTGTTTATCAACTGGCTTCTTGATCTTGGCTCCCTAGACCCTGTTATTGATGGTGCAAACTTTCAGGTCTGCATCACATGCATTTCCTTCATCTGCATTTTTTTGATTTCATTTGTCGTTATGGATTATTGATTTAAGTAATATTTGTTTTCTATGCTGCAGATATTAACTGCCTTTGCAAATGCTTTTCATGCATTGCAGCCCCTAAAAGTTCCTGCATTCAGGTTTAGAATCGTTTCTTTTCCTTGCCTATTTCTGAGATACGAAGATTGAATGAAACAGTTGTTAGTTTGTAGGATATTGAATGGTATTCAACTATAACACTTTTACATTATCACTATATATATATATATATATTGTTTTTATTGGAAGTTGCTATTGAGATAATCTTGTTTTATACAAAAGAATTATCCCCAAAAAAATAAAAAAATATAGATTTAAGGATTTGAGGACAATGCTGTTTCAATTCTAATGGTTGGGAATCCAACATTGAAGTGAACCATGATTGAACCATAATTGTCTGAATTAATAGAACCAAAATTATGGACAAATATGGCTGTTAAGTCCTGAGACAGATCTGGAGTTTTTATCTTTTGGATATTAGATACCCTTTGGTGTTTGTTAAATGTGAGACAGAAGATGGTTTAGTTTCTAAACTTACTGACAAATGCATTGATGTTCTTAAAAATTTCTTTAAAGTTGGATATGTATCTTTCCTGACTCAATAGCTGGGTAATTGGGTGTTTTGTCCTGTCATTTTGTGCACTAATAATCTGGTTTTATGCTTCATCAGCTTTGCTTGGCTCGAGTTGGTGAGCCACAGGAGCTTCATGCCAAAAATGCTCACTGGAAACGGTCTGAAGGGTTGGCCCTATATCCAACGCTTGTTGGTAGATTTATTCCAATATATGGAGCCATTTTTGAGGAATGCTGAACTTGGAGTGCCGGTTTGCATCATTATATTCCTGGATGTTATTGTATTCGTTACAGTAACTTGAATTTGATTCTAGGCTGAAATTTTGTTTTTCTTTTCTATTGGAAAAAAAATTCTTTGCAGGTTCATTTTCTGTATAAAGGAACACTTAGGGTGTTACTAGTGCTACTTCATGATTTCCCAGAGTTCCTTTGTGATTATCATTTTACTTTCTGCGATGTTATTCCTCCAAGCTGCATTCAAATGCGGAATATTATCCTCAGTGCATTTCCCCGTAATATGAGGCTGCCAGATCCGTCTACTCCCAATTTGAAGGTTCTAATGATCAATATTTATACTTGTATTTTTCCTTTTTCTGAAGAAAACTGACACAAAATTTTGTTTTCTTTATGCATGCAGATTGATTTGCTGGCGGAAATAAGCCAATCTCCACGTATTCTTTCTGAGGTTGATGCAGCTTTAAAGGCAAAGCAGATGAAGGCCGATGTTGATGAGTATCTAAAGGTACTTTGCTTTTACCTGTTTGGTTCCTTGTTTACTTTATTTATGATCGATTTTTAGTCTCTCCCTTTATTCCTCTCCTGTCCCTGTTACTCCTTAATTCTCCATTTTACCATGAACTCTATGTTGATCTTGAAATTTTAACTCTCTCTCCTTGTCCCTGGTTTTCCTCCTTATTTTGCTTTACGTATTCATCTCGAATTTAATTTAGCAGAAATCTTGTTTTTAATTTTGCCAGATGAGGCAGCAGGGTTCCTCGTTTATGTCTGAACTGAAACAGAAATTGCTCCTTCCACCTAGTGAAGCTGCCACTGCTGGTACCCGTTACAATGTACCCTTGATCAACTCCCTTGTGCTCTATATAGGGATGCAGGTACTCGTTTCTATGCCAATTTCATGCTTTGTGCTTAACATTATTCTCATGGTGCTGCAGCTTCTTTTATTCCCAGTTTTTGGTTAGTAAGCGTTCTTTAAGACCGAAACTTGGGTGATCTGAAACCAGGTTACATTACTGGGAAGTGGCACATTTGCCGCTCTTGCTGTTCCCTTGGAGACTATTTAGTTTCCGTACAATTTACATGCTGTTAGTTGGTTATTTGATCAGTACATAGGAATTATTTGGAGTATGTTAAACTACAAATGGTACATAGGAATTATTTAGGGTGTGTTAAAACTCAAAACTACAAATAAGAGATGTTAGGTTACATTCTAAAATTCAGTGTATAATTCTTGTCCAGTTTGCTATGCTTTGTATGTTTTTGCCGGAGTTAAAAACACCAATGTAATTTTGAATCGTTGATAAAGAGATTTTCTTGAATTTTCCTATGTTTGCATTGGGGTATGGCTACGAAAATGGAATGGAATGTCCGATGTTTTATCTCTGTGGTTAATTTTACAGGCCATCCAGCAGTTTCAGGCTAAAACTGCTCATGCACAGACAACCCAAACTGCTCCATTGGCTGTGTACTTGGTCGGTGCTGCTTTGGACGTTTTCCAGGCCCTAATCATGGATCTAGATACTGAAGGCCGCTATCTTTTCCTAAATGCTGTGGCTAACCAACTGCGTTATCCGAACACTCATACTCATTACTTTTCCTTCATTCTCCTTTACTTGTTTGCTGAATCAAACCAGGTGAGAAAAATTACTAGTATGATTGCTGTTTTTTTCTGCTATATATTGCTGTGGATGTATGATTGTGAGAGCACTTGAATTATTTGTGACATATGAATGGGCAGGAAATTATCCAGGAGCAGATTACAAGAGTGTTGTTGGAACGCCTGATTGTGAATCGGCCTCATCCATGGGGTCTTCTGATTACTTTTATCGAGCTTATTAAGGTCAGCTTTTCCCCCTTACAAGTGCTACCTTTCCTTTTCACAACGTGGATTTTCTAATTTTTTTTTTTTTTTAATAAATCCAGAATCCAAGATATAACTTTTGGAACCGCGGTTTCATACGGTGTGCACCAGAGATTGAGAAACTCTTTGAATCGGTCTCAAGATCTTGTGGCGGCCCAAAACCTGTGGATGATAGTCTGGTCTCGGGTTGGGTAGCTGACAACTCACATTAACTCTTCCGGAGGAAATCCAACCGCAAGTGTGACTTGAAACAAGCTATAAGTTACATTTGCAATGGTCATGACCATATTTAATTGTATTTATTGTATGTGGTAGATTCTATTTTATTCTTAAATCAAAAAATCTTTGGAAACAACCTCATGGCCCAGTGAATTTATTTCTTTGAAAAATATTCCGGATGTTAACGATTATAAGTAAATTAGTTCAGTAGGTTAGCCAACAACGTTAAAAATTTATCACCAAGCTGACCAATGTCATTTAAGAGAAGCCTTGACCAATTAATAAAGATAGCTATCAGACGCAATGGTGTTATGTGTAAAAGAGGTTCGCTTTCTTTTGATTGGTCAGAAACGTTTTCAATTTGTTGACCTAAAAATAAAAAATGAAACGTAATCGATATGATGGGGCGCATTGGTACAATGCGCAGAGATTAGAAGAAGCGTAGCAGTTTGATCCATGTTAAATTTCTTGTGGTTCGCGCCCTCGAAGAAACTTTTGAAACTTCTGATATCTTGTCGTTTGTAGCTCGTCTTGCTTTGGCTATCTTCTTATTTGCTTCTGCTTTGGCTTTGCTTATTTTTTTCTGCGTCTTCTCCGACATTTTGGCACGTCTCTTCTCTAGTTTGATCTGCCAAAAAAAGGTTAAAAAATATTATTGTAGGAAATAAACATATGAGAAAAAGCTATAGATGGTTGTGCTTTTCAGATATTCTATCCCTATCCCTCAAGGGTTGGAAAGTTAAGGGTAAAGTGAAGTCTCTCTGTTTTCTTGGGCAGATTTTACTCGACTAATATTTTTTTCTGCTCTATTTATCTTTATGGTTTTAAACCTATAAACTTAAGCAAACAGCCATAGAACGTGCTCTTGCTCCGTCAACATGATGTCCTAGTACAAAGTCAAAGCGCCATAGAACGTGCTCTTGCTCCATCAACATGGTGTCCTAGTACACAGTCTAAGCACTGAATTTGTATTTGTATTCTTAAATCTACGTGCTAATTGCACATGAGCTAACAGTCAAAATCCGCAATCTATTTCATATTAATATAGCATATCCAAGAATAACGCAGCCTTCAAACATTTTTATACCTCTAGTTTCTTCATCTCCTCCATGACCTTAGAGGCCTGCTTCAATTCCCATTCATTTATAGCAGCTTCTTTTCTTGTTAACCTGCCAAGAAAGCTATATAAGAAGTTGCATCTGCACTATAAGAAAAGAAAACAAGGAGAATTGGGAATTTTCTTACTTGTCCATTAGTTCCATTTGTTTAGCTTTTCTCCACGAATCTATCTCAGCCTCAAGCTCTTTCTTCTTAACTTCATCCAGGAATGCATGGTAAGGCTTGGGCCGAGTCATCAGTTTAGATTGTTGAGCATCTGCACTTCCTGCTTCTGAAGGTTCATTCATACTCTGAGCGCAACCTTGATGGCTGTAGTCACGAACTGAACCACACTCTTCTTTCTCTGTAGGTATTGGCAGGCCAACAAATTCATTCTCACAAGTTGATGACGAGCCCAGGTAGCATTTGAAGCCGCAATCTGATGCAGTAACATTAGAAATGAGAGAGAGAGTGAGGGGGAGAGAGAGAGAGAGAGAGCTCTACCTTGAGGATAGTTCTGCAAATGGCCAAGTTGTTGTTGGGCATGCTCCATCCAATCATTTACTTGAATGTGGGGAGTAGATTGCTTGCTACGATTCGGTAGAGTGCAAAGGCTCTGAGAATAGTAAGATTCACATAAAACCGTCATTTGATTTGGAAAATTCCGTATAAAATTATCAGCATTTTCCAACAGGAATAAGAAAGAAAAAGGCTGGCAGAACCGAGAAACCGAGGGTTGATTTCATTATTTTCTCAATTTCTTTTCTCCCATGTCCCACAAATTTCAAGATTCAAAGCAAGAACTGGTTTTTGCGTTCCTGATTATCTATAGTGACTGCGAGCATTAACATACACATCCATCCAAGAAACTCAGACACCAATAGATAGGAATTAATTTTCTTGGAGAAAGAAAAAAAAAAAAAAACCTGGTTTCTTGAAGCGGAGAACTCAGGGGGTAGTTGAGAGAAGACGAATCTCTGTGATTGAGGAGAGCATGATGCGGAGCTTAGAAGACTGGAGCAACTGCTGCAGATGGGTGATGGAGATTCCGGCAACACTTCCATCAGTGGACTCATGCTCCAAGCTGGACGGCAGCCGGAGGAGGAGTTACACGGTCTACCTATCTTTGGCTTCGAATTTTTTAAGGTTCTAGCCGATGAAGAAGAGCCATTGCCACCGGATTCTGACATTGTCATTGAATTCTTGGTGGGTTCGATAAGGGCCGTCTTTTCTGTTTTGGAAATGCTGGTGAAATTTGTTGGGCTTCTGGTCATCATTTTCGGCGTTCGGCGACGTATTCTGAATGTGAGCTTTCGGCTTTTGAGTTCTTCATCGATGAAAATATATTTGATTGCTGGAAACGGTGAATCGTATTTGGTTGATACAGTCGAAAATGGAGTGGAGGGAACCCAGCCGCCCGTTTGATTTGGTGATAATGGTCATACTTTTAACTTCAATTGCCTACGTGGCCGAACGTTGAAAGCTAATAAATCCTTATTTACTTTTTATATATTTCTTTCCAAGGCAATGTTTGGATATGACCCTAAAATCACTCTTGGGATTTTCGTTCGTAATGATGATTGTATTTCCCATTTTAACTGTCATTAGCTAGTTCTAAGATAAAAAAGAGTAATTAGATCGTGCAGAACTTGGAAATGAAAACATTGCGTGAATGGTAAAGAGACGTATAGTGTTACGTGGCTTGCTGAACATGGATCCTCTAAGAACTGATATTATAGGTTCATACAACATGATCGTCTTACTTCTCAAGCAACATGGAAGAATATTAAGCTTATGTTTCCAAAAAGATGGCAAATTTTGGATTCTTAATTTGATTTCTATGCATTTTTATCGTGACCATACTAAAAAGAAAAAAACTCGAAATTGAAATGCGCATTATATATGGTTCCAGCTGTAACTCGTACCGGAATATGATGGGTTTTTGGGATGACACTGAAAAGGAATAAGAGAGACAACCGCACATTAGAATTGTTTTTCCTATCAGAATCGAAACAACAACCGTAATTAGAAGAATTGTCACCTATATATTTGTTATAATGTTACATAATGGTTGAAGATGCTCTGATAAGACAATTTCAATACATGCGTTCACACGCACCTGCAATTTAACCATATGAATTTAATATGATAGCAAAACTTTATTTCAAATGAGACTATATTTCTCATGTCTAAGATGAGACATTTAAATTAAGAGCTGTATTCTCCTCAAATGTTGGAACAAACAAATATAATTCATAAAATTCCAACTGCCTGGTTCAACCTCTAATATAGAAAACTGAAATACAAACTACTACAATTGTTACAACTATTAAGATACTAGGGAAAGATTAAAAGAAAAAAAAAAAAAATCATAACATAATTTGATACTCCAATGCCTCGAGCTTAGCTCCGTTATCTTTTGTTAGCTCAAATCCTTCTAAGCTTCTCTGCGCACAAAGTAGAGCTTACCCATAACGTGAAGAATTGCAACAAAGGCAATAAAACCAATGCTCATAATAAGAACAACGTTTGGGGAGATCTTGAGACCAGGAGCATCGTCTGTGTAAAACTGGAGCATAGTCCCAGCTGCACCGCCGGAAGCACCAGCACTTGTGGTCCTCCTCCTCCGCATGCTTGCAGTAGCTGCGGCACTTCCTCTTGGGGCAGCTGCTCCATTTAAAACCATTCTGTAACAGCCAAACAACAAATATTTAGAATTTCTGGCTCGACATTTAATTAATCAATGGTTAGTGAACAAATTATGGTATAAGAAAATTCTTCCACGAAAGAATGTCACTTTACTCATTCAAAAACAAAATAGAACTCTTTCCCGTTAGCTTTACATTTTACCACAACCTTTTGGCAGGGCAAGCTAACCTTCTAAGTAGTGGCAAAGCTAAATCCATACGACTAAAAGATAAAAAGTACATGAAAGAATTTCTAGTTCAAATTGGATATCTAAAATTATAAAGTGGAAATTGATTGACCAATTATTAGTTATTGCAAACAGTCAAAAAAGAATTTCATACAATCAACTTAGAGACCTCCCAAAACAAAAATGTTAATTGTAAATGTAATTACAGTAACAGCATGGTTCTGAAAGAGGAGAAAAAATACATATTTTTAGTAGCCGATAAATAAAATACAAAAGAAAGGTAATTTGCAATCATCAGTAAAATCTTGATAGCTTATATACCAAACTCATCAACTTTTCCAATCATACATGAAACTGAGACTTAAAAAAAAAAAAAAAAATTAAAAATCCAATAGCATTTCAAAGAAATAAAGATAATAATATAAGTAATGATCATAACTGAAAAGATCATCTAGCTCACAAATTTACAGAACCAATTAATATTTTGGGTCTTTAAAGGACAAAAAATTGAGCGTCCATCTATGCCTTATCATTGGCAACCTTTTTTCCTTACGTTTTCATAAATGAAAATTATGCTATCCTCAGATATAAACTAAAATCTTCCAAACACCATGCAGAATAATGAGAAATGCACCACAATTCGTATAGCAGCTAAAGAACATCGTTCCTTTAAATAAATTAAAAAAAAGAAATGAGATTCAACTTATCAGAAACCCTTCAAGTGCGTCAAATATTCAAATTAGCCCCAAAAAAAAAAAAAAGATAAAAAGAAATATCTTAAAAGAGATAGATTTGGTGCTACACATGAATCACTCCCCTAGATTAAATCCTAAAATCGCAGCGAAGAAAATCTAACCAATTGTCAAGAACCAAAAAAAAGAAAAAATCTAAACAGCATAGAAAGAAAAGCAGATCCAGAATCAGATCCAAAATTTGAATAGCAAATAAACGTACAAATTGCAGAGCAATATAAAAAGTTATAAAAAAAAAATCAAAACGAATTCTAAAAATTCAATATTTCATGTAGCAGATCCAGAATCGTACGGATCCATAAAAAGAAAAAGAAGAAATCGGAACTCGCCTGTGTCGACTGAAAGTTCAGATCACGAAACGCCCGCCTTTGAAAAATCCGAGAACAAGTTTTGACGCGCAAAAATAGCTTCCTCCGTGCCGATTCTCCGTTTCGTTATATATGGTGGATGCCTTTTGTACCCGTGTTTACCATATAATGCATCCACGCCTTCTCAACCAATAACCTTCTGCCACATCAGATTACCCCTAGAATACTTTTGTATTTTTCTTTCCTTTAAAAAGTAAAAATAAGAAAATACTTATATTTTTATCGGCTGATAAATTTCAACTCGTTTTTGCGCGTGACGGCTAGAAAAATAAAATATCTTTAGAATAAACAAAATGATGATAAAACATACATTTACCCTTGCCTGTTTAAGGTATTGTATATTCAATACACATTAAAATATTAATTAAAATTATATATTAAATAATTAATATTAAATTATTATTGATTGTTATATTTATATAATTTAAATTAATGAATTAATTATATATTATTATTTGATAAATATTTTGATAAGTTTAACATTATTGATTGTATACTATTTTTTTTAAAAAAATAATAAATATTAATTTATATTTTTAACATAAAAACAAAGAGATTGTAAAAATTTATCAAACTTCTAAGAATTCTGTTGCGTTCCAAATACTAAACATTGTTGTATAACCGTTGAGTAAAAGCTAAACTACTTTCTTTCTTTGTTTTTTTTTTGCTTAAAAGTAAAAACTGAACTACTAGCCATTGCAAAATACACAAGGCTTATTGAGTCACTTCATAAACAGACCACATGAGTACAGGTATAGCAACCAATTTCTCATATTAATATTTCTTTAATTTGAACTTTTAGTATGGTTATCAATGTTGCTAAGTCGAACTTACTTTTTTTACCAAAAAAAAAAAAAAAAGTCGAATTTACTTTGATTTCAATTTTTAGTACGGTTCATAACATGTTATTACTATGTTTATAGCTTGAAGATGCTAGAAAGAGATAACTCCTAACGTGAGAAGTCTACAAAATTTTGCCTTGTATACGTATCCCCATACAGAAATCTCGTTACTAATAGCTTGCAGCAATAGAGAGTTATTACACACTTCTTTCTTTATTCTTTTTCTTTTTCTTTTTCTTTTTTTTTTTTTTTTTTTGGTTTGTTTTTGGTGAATAGAATTAACACACACTTCACTAGCTAAATTAGTAGGGGGAAAAAAAAGAAGATTTTTCATCCTTTGTTTTGTTAAGGTTTCAAATCAATATTGCGGCAAACTAAAAAGCGAAAGATGAGAATGAAACAATGCATTCACTTTGCCCCCTATTTTAACTACACAATTACAATTCTAAACACCTACAATACTAAAACTACTTAGCTCCTTCTTTTTTTTTTTCTTCTTCTTTGACTAGTTTTATCATAAGCTTTGTCAAATCAATCAATTGAAATGTGCCTATAATGAGGCCAAATTGGAAGCCATAAGATTATACTCTTTAATTGCTTTCCTTGCAGTGTTCCAACTCGTTACATGCTTGTTTAATCTATTAGTTGCTTTTTGCAATTCCTTTTATACTAAAATCAAATCAGTTCCAGTTTCAAAAATTTTCTCCAGGAATTTACCTCTATGATAAATTGACAAAAAAGATAGTTAGCTATATAGTTTTAATTTGTTAAAAAAAATAGTGTACTTTAAAAAAAAAAAAAAGCTACATTAAAGAAAACAAATTGTGTATAATAATAGAGAGAAATTTTGCAAAATATTATTTTGATAATAAAAATTTTGAATTTTGAATTTTAATTTTGAACAAATAAAATAAATATTCAATATAAAACATCAAATATTTTTAGGTGGAACAAGAAAGCTTTATAAATATATAGGAACTTTCCTATGGAGAATTAGCTCTTAATTGCTTTAAAAATATGTTTGGGGTTTAAATAAGTAATATAGTTAACTTTGCTGTCTTATAAACCATTTTTGTATTAAACTAAACTAGATGAGATTGAACTATTTTAAATCAAATCGAATCAAATTAGACCTAATTTAAGGTTGCTAATCTTAGATATAAAGCAATCTAATCCATTAGTACTCACAAATCTCATATAATCCACAAAAATATTTCTAAATGTCAGTTTTTAAAGTAATCTGAGAACTAATGATAAAAAGTTTTGATTGATATGAAACCATTAAGACATTCTTATATGTTTATGTTTAATGGGTTAAATGAATATGATATAAAAAAAAATATTTATTTTTACAAACAAAGAATTTTCTTTTTTTTTTTTTTTGGGTCAAAGATGGGGAAAACAATGAAAAGTGAATGGATTAGATAAAGAAGAAACCAATCATAGAATTGTAAAGTTTTTAAATTAAAAAGGTATTGGAAACTTAAAAAAAGAAAATTGACAAGTATTTAAAAATAAGGGCAAAAAAGAAAAGTTATAGAACGCAAAAGTGAAAAGTGTGGATATATTTACAAAACAAATCTAATATATATATATATTACATATCCAACAGGAATTTGGAAAACCAGAATCGGACCAACAAACCATATAGCCCTCACGCGGGCTCCATCCATGTTTATATTGACAATTGGTTTGCGAGAAAGAAGAGCATCGGATATTGAGAGCCGATGTGCGAGAAAGAACTAGATGACCCGCAACGTAAAGAGTAGTCTCGGCCCTTGCCGCCAAAGAAGCAATTTCAGCTTGGGTTTTGAAATCTAAAAACTTCATTCATTAAAAACTACCAATATTTTCTTCCAAATCCAACAAGTAATCTCATATTATTTTGCAATATGCCATAATTGGGCGCTAGAAAAAATGCCTCAAGTGGCCTCCCCCTTTACCCGGCTCTGCATCAACATATACAGGAATTTTTTTACCCCCCCCAAAATAAACATTCGCTGATAATCTGTCTAAAGTGGTAAAGTAATTCTTAGTACAAGTTCACCTTCCATTACTAATGTTTTTGCTTTATTTTCTTACTCCTAGCAAGTCCGTACAGCTACCTCATAAACATATATATTAGCATATCTACCTTTAGACAATGCTAGGAATTAAATTACATGGAAAAATGGCTCCCCACATACAACAAAGTGAGGAACAAAAAAGAGGAAATGAAATGTGAATCTATCTATGTCATATGTGTGTTATCACCAAAACATTTGGCAGCTACCGTGTAAATTATCTGTAACACTGTGATTCCATCAAGATCAAGAAGCAGAAGCAGCATCCAATATCAAGGCTTTAATCTTTTGAAAAACCTACCACCTTTCTTTCCGATACCAGTCCCCTCAAGATTTGAAGTCAACAGAGATCTGGAATCCGGTCTCCATTTTAACTCTTTAAGAACTGAAAACAAGGTCGAGAGTGCAGGACTAACTTCACTGTCTTTTATGTTGTTACAAGATACTACTCTAAGCCTTTGAAGCTCTTTCCAGGAAAGGACTACTGTCTCTAACCCTCCTGTTGTCAGCAGCGAGCATCCTTCTAAAGAAATCAGTTTCACCCTCCTATACATGAAACAAAAGTATAAAAGATTAAAACACAAAAAAAAATTTCAAACTTTTAGAATCAACTAACATATCTTATTTACAGAATTCAGATGCATTATAAATGCTAGACATCATATAACTGTCAAGTAAAAACTACAAGCCATTGCTAAATACACATAGCTTAAACATAAGAAGCATAAACTGGCAACCAGAGCAAAAAGATGCAATAATGCATGTCAACTATTTATGAGCTCACATGGGATTCAGTTATGGCCCCAAACTAAGAAATCTTCAAAGTTTGATAGGAGATGCAATATTCTAGATTAGCTCACAAGACAATTTAGACCTATTTCTACAAAAAAACAATAATATTTTCAATTTTTGTATCAATAACCAACGTAAGTAACATTGGGAAACATAAAAAAATGCCAGAATTGCTACAAGATATATAATTTCTCTGGAACAACAACTAAGTAACTTCTCCATTTATGCAGATTAAACATATAAAAGCAAATCATAAAACAAGGACCGACACAATTATAATTTGAACATACTTGGCAGAGAGGAATACAAAACAAGTTTCTAGTAAATTTGAGAATGACAGTTAAAATCCCTAAAGATTTCCTATATCACTTTCAACTGCAAAACAAATTTGCTGACAGCAACTTTCAACCACTACTTTTCCCTTCTCCTTTTCTAACAAAACAAATAGACACGAAATCTTTGCAACGTCACATTTACCACAACATCAATGTTTTTATTGAAGAAGCATATTAAGTCCCGACATCATTAGTTTAAGGGGAGAAAACCAGACAAATAAGCTAAGAAAAATAGTTCAAAGAGACTGACACAGTTCTATAATGTGCATTTGACAATAGAGATGATCCGAATTACATTTTGTGTGAATGTGCTGAAGTATCTTATTGATTAACTTTACAAATGGACCACATCAGTACAGGTAATAGCAACCAATTTCTTATATTAACATTTGTTTAACTTGAACTCTTTGTGTGGTTATAAATTTTGCTAAATTGGATTTATTGTAATTTGATTTTTCCACCAAGGCTCATACCAATTTAATACCATGTTTATAACTCGAAGATAAGTGAAAAAATAACTCCTAACATGAGAAGTCTACCAAAGATTGCCTTGCATATATGCAGCCCAGCTCATAGGCATCGTCCTAATGATAAATGTCAGATGCCTAATGATAAATGTCTTAGGCATTGCCTTGCATATGCATCACTAACAAAAACGGTAGTAGAAAATTAAAATCCTTTATCCTAATATGCCAAGGTAACGTAAAAAAGCTAAACGTGAGAACGAAAAACCATACCTACAGACAATGCCGATGCTAAATATATCATCAGCCAATCCCCAACAATCCTGTAGAACTATCTCCCTAACAGCCTCACACACTAAAAACAATGCTCTCATGCCCTGCTGATCCCGCACTTGACACTGCTGCAAATGCAACTCCTCAATAGTAGGACAAGATCCCAGATGCTCATCCGGACCAGGGCTCGAATCAATGCTCTTGCACGACCGAAACCTTAAAGTCTTCAAATTCCCACAGTATGACAGCGCTGCCAACCAACCACCATCCATTCGATGATCACAAAGAGTCAATTCCTCAAGCATTTGGCAACATTGTCCAATTGCCTTCATCCCATCATAGCTTCCTTCACACCCACTTAGCTCAAGCTTCACTAACCTCCCACACCCTTGTGCTAATATCGTCAATCCTATATCCGAAATCACCGAACTATAAAACCCATCAACGCAGCCAATCAATTTCACAATCTGCAAATTCCTGCAAGCCGAAATCCCCTTCAACACCATGTCTCCACAACAATGCAGCTCCAATTCCTGCAATGTCTGACAATCCCGAGCAACACTCAGCAACCCATTCTCGCTCGCCCCAATTGCCACGATTCTCCGCATATTCGGATACCACTCGGCGAGCAATTTAAGCCCATCATCAACCACACTCGGCCTCAACACATCTCCTTCTTCAATGAAACCCCTGGAGGTGAAAAGGGAATCGATGTGAATCGACAGCATTTTCCGGGTCACCAAAATCCCCGAGTTTCTCGGCGACCGTATACACGCATGGACTAGATCAACTTCGGTAAGGTTAGGAAACCGGTCGAAAACCCGACCCGAATCCAAAAACCCCCAATCCAAAATCTTCAACGACCGCACCAAACGGCCATGGAGATACAACCAACGCTTGCAGACGAGGGAGTTATGGACATACTGAGAGAGAGGAAGCTTAGATAGAATCACAAGAAGAAGTTCATCGGAGAGGAGAGAGACGAGATCGGGTTTGGGCGTCGAGGGAAAAGATTGGAAGGAAGAGAGGTCAGCCTCAGAGGAAGGAGAGGTGGTAGAGGGCGTAGCAGAGAGGGACTGAACCTGCATCTTGTAGATAGCATGCTTGAGCGCTTGCTCTTTGTACAAGATATCAGGCAGGCTCAGCGGCCTTGGCCTCTTCAATTGCTGCGCTTGTGTTGTTGTATTTGCGTTTGAGCTTCTTCCTGGTGAATGTGACATTTTTCTTTTTTTCTTTTTCTTTTTTTCTTTTTCACTCTGATATTTTATTATTAAATATAGATAATCAAAGTTGAATTTGGGTTAGGGTTAGGTTTTTCTCACTTTACCTCCTCCTCCCACCGTAAATTTTTCCACTGGAAACCAAATTTCTAAAACAATTAAATATTGTTTTTTTCTTTTTTTGTTTCTCTCCGGAGACTTTTTTGTACTTTTTTTGTAGTTTTGTTTCTCTCTCTCTCTAGATTTCTGGGTAACAGAGAAAATTAATTTCTGGGTTGATTAACCAGAGGACGCTGTACAAGGGGGATAAGTGATTTTGTAATCCAGTGCGGAAGCAAACTCGTCTGTTGAGATACAGTTCAATTAAATCGAGCCACGTAGGTGGAACGGATTACTTTTGATGATGTGGCTGAAATCTAGAAGTGGATTTGATGAGTTTTTTTTTTAAGTTTGTTTTTTTTTTTTTTTTTCCTTTTATTTTTTTGATGCTAAAGATTTTAAAGTTTTGGATTGGTTAATAATGCAAAATGATTAAAGAAAATGCTAGATTTGTCTCACGTGAAAGGCTGTAACAAATTTTTGGCTGCCTTTGGAACGTACAGCTTAACGCCCTTCGATATTCACAAAAAGAGAGCGGACCTCCAAAACTTTTATGTTTTTTCCTTGCGGATAAGGTTTTTAACTCTTTTTCCTTGTCCCTCTTTTTATCCATGTTGTTATTAAAAATAATATATATATATATATATATTTATTTTTTTGGATTTGTGATATTCTATTCAATTTTCATCATTGTTGCCCATATTCATATTGTGACTCTAGATCTTCTTTGAACTACTTAGAAATCATTATATTTATTGTTTGCTTAAGCTACTTTGATTCGCCTTTTAACTACAATTTGATTTTAGAGATTATAAATTATCTTCTTTTAATAAAATTTAAATCCTAATTTAGAACAAAAATTGCATGCTGTTTTAACTACTGAATCTTATTGGATTTTTTTTTTTTTGAACATGAATTTTATTGCATATTTTAAACCCATTTAATTGTTTTAAAATTGATACTTCATTGATTATTCAGAATTAATATTTGATTCTATCATAAGAATGTAGTTGAAACATGTTAGTTTCTTCATAAATTAACTCTACCTACTTCATTGGATCTCCATCTAAGACCTAACCGTTAAGCATCCAGAGAAGGGAACATATGCAAGCTAAAAGGAAATTGGATAACAGTAGAGCAACAAAAAGTTAATAAATATATTTATTTTTTAGCAAAGTAATAAAATATAGCTTATACTTATCATTATTATTATTCCTCGATAACTAATATCTCAATAAATAAAATATATTTATTTTTACTTATTAAAATATTTATCAAATTTATTTACTAAATAATTTGACATCATTTAATTAATTAATTAATTTTTTATATTTAAATTATATGAATAAATAAATAGATATTATTTTAGCACAAATTTTTTAATACATATAATATTATATGTTATTTTTCAATAATAAAATATAACTTATGCCGCTTCCTCCTCATCATCCACATCTATATTCTTATGGACGTTATGATTGAACGATTAGGTTTTGAAACAACGTGGGCCAGGAGCTAAATTGCCCATAGGATGGGCCATTTCTATATGGATCATTTTTGTGATTGAACATTAAACATAGACTTGAGCCTTTTGTAGTGAGGCCCAGGCATCAAATGGAGCCTGTTAGCAGCATGTATGAAAGCAGTGGGCTCTCTAAAATAAATTTGGGCTAAGCTATCAATGGAAACTAAACTAATTTTACTTCGTTGTCATTTCTTCTCTCTCTCTACTTTTTTTTTTTTTTTTTTAGATGAAAATTTATACAATATTGACATGATATTCTCATGAAATTAACGTTTTTGAGACACTTCCCATAGCCGAGGAATAACATTTTAACGGTCCAATTTCTAAATCCCTTTAGACTAATTCAGGAGACGGCTTGTTCTTATAAATGCATGCAGCCAAAATTGCCATTTCAAAAATGTCATTAATGGAATTATTTTTTGGTTGATGTATATATTTATATTATTTTCTCACAGGAGATTCCATCAATATCCAAACCACTTCTTAGCAAAATATATATATATATATATAAATCAGCTTTACTGTGACTCAACTCATTTGATTGCCTTTACACAACGACATCACAACTTGCGAGATCCTTATAGGAGAGGCTTTTGAATTTGACTCTGGCTACTAAAAAGCAGCCTTGGAAAATTTTATTTTAGGTTTTTTCTTCTCCACCAACTTTTTTTTTCTTCTTCTTTTTTTTGGCTTGTTTTTAATTTATTTTGTTCCATTTTTGATAGTTTAAGATAAGTTAAAAACTATCCATTTTCACTAATTATCAAATTCTAAACTTAATATAAAATTGTTTTAAGACAATTATTGGTTTGCTTTTTATTATTGTTAATTTTTTGTAGATTTGCGAATTTAATTTAGAATTTAATTGGTCAGCTTTCAATTTTAATTAGTAAAAGTAAAGTAGTCCCATCTCGTCCACCGTCGTCATTGCTAACTTTTTATGATGGATTAGTACTTTTCAAACTTAACATGGAGATATTAATTTGGATGGTGAGTCAGCCGGACACCAACTAGCTTTTGTTTCATGTTACATTAGACATTATGAATTTTTTCAAAATTCAAATTATTTATTAACAATATATTTTTTATAAAATAATAAATCATATAATTAATTAATTACTTATTTGTAATTTATTAACATTATACTAGACATTTATACTTTTTAAATATCAATATTATTAACTTGTAATCTCAACAAACTTGTATTCAAAAGTTCACTAGTCTTGGAGCTTGCATGCATAGTGTTTTTTTTTTTTTTTTTTTTTTGGGTGAAATTGGAGCCCAAGTACAACTTAAAAAGTAGCAATAGTGTTTTTTATGTTGTCAAAAGCAGTTTCTAAGATATCTTTTTTCAATGGGTTCAACTATTTAACAATAATAAAAAAAAAAACACTTTGGTGCAACTATCATATTATTACTTATAACTGAAAAGCTAATGGCCTGTTTGACTATCAACGGATCATTGTTTATTGTTATTGTTATTTAGAAGAAAAAAAAGAAACAAATAGTTATTCAGTTGTGGAATGATATTTTAATATTAAAATTAAGAAGAAAAAAAAATAGTGCATGATTAAACAGCGTTAAGCCTCTAACCTGGGAATGTTATGAATACTTTACAAGAGAATTTGTTTGTATATCTCTCATAAGTTTTTTTTTTTTTTTTAATTTATTTTTTATTAATATTTCACTTCAAAGGAGGAAATGCAGTCAAACAAAAGTAGAGCATATATTTGACTAACTGTGAAGGGAGCGCGTGGCAATGACGTGTGGTGTGGATACCTGCTATCTAACATGATAACACTACACGCATATAGCGCCCACGTCAGCCACCAGAGTCCAGTATTTAAGTTCCCCACACGCAGTCTTAAGGCAGTGCACTCAATCGAGCCCTTATAGCGAGCAATCTCTCGGGAAAGGGTCCCATATCCAATTATTAACTCTTTTTTTCAAGCTTTCAATTTTCATCACCGAAAATTAATGAATAAAATAAAAAATAAAAAACTTTATGATGGTTGATCCCACGCCACAACTTACTCTGATATTATTAAATGCATTCACTGCTTTCTCTTCTTGAGTCCCAGCTTCTCTCTCTGTCCGCCACATAAATTTCGGCTTTCACGTTTCCATTTTATATTTTAAATGTCTACGTTCCAAAAAAATAAAATAAAAATACTGCTTCATAGTTCATATACCATATCCATATATATAAAAATTATTGTTTTATATTAATTTATAGAAGTATCTATCTATCTATATATATATATATATATATAGTAAGTGTCTGGTCTGGGCTGGAGGAGACCTAATATCTTGCATTTTTGGTCGTTTATGGTGAGTTATAGAATGAGTTATACATATATATATATATATATCAACATTTTTTTTGGGGAAATATATATATATATATATATGCGTCCTTGATCTTGAATAACATTACCAAATATCATCAAGATTGGATATATTAATTGTACAAAAACCAGAGATATTCATATTGTACTAACATGCTCTGCATTGATGCTCACTGAGCATTATTTTATAACTTGTATAGATACTTATTCTTTGTCATAGCCACTTAATGGTAGTGTAGAATCTCTTTTCAAATATCCAATATTTTCATTCTTATCTGAACTATAAAGTCTATAGGTCCTGTAGGAGGAGGGACGCAATTTTTTCCTCTGTACACATAGACTATATAATAGGACATAAAAAATGATTACTACCCCACTCTCCATCTTATTTTCTTCTCTTCTCTTTCACATATCTATATATTTTTATATATATATATATATTTTTATATACTCTCTCTCTCTCTCTCTCTCTCTCCAAATAATTTTACATATATGTGTAGCGTGCAGAAACAAATAAAAGTGTGATTGTAGAACAAGAAGATAGTACGTCTTCCACCATTTTTTTCTTCATATTCCACACCAATACCAAGTCAGACTCAAGAGCTTCATTCTGAAAATGAGCCAGTGCGTTCCAAGTTGGGATGTGGATGATCATAGTCCCTCAGCAGCAGCTAGGCTCTCTTTCCGTTCCCAATCCAATTCCACTACAGCTCCAGATGTTCCAATGTAATTAAATTATCTCGCACTAGTTTTTCCAATATATTCTCTCTCTCTCTCTCTCTCTCTCTGTATATAATATATATATATATATATATAATCAAATAAATCAAAAACTAGTGTTTGTTAAGGTCGCAAGAGGATTTAATTTGATTGCAGGTTGGACTACGAGGTAGCAGAGCTAACATGGGAAAACGGGCAGATAGCTATGCACGGCTTAGGTCCACCGCGAGTGCCCGTCAAACATTTGTCGACGGTGACAACCAACTCTTCGGCTTCCAAGTACAGCTGGGAGAAGCCACCCCCCGGTGGCACCCTCGAGGCCATAGTCAATCAGGCCACCAGATTGCCCCTCCCAAAGCCCCCTTTCCACGACACTGGCGGCGGCGCCGCTACTGACGAACTAGTCCCTTGGTTTGACCAATATCGTGCCGCTGCCGCTGCTGGTGCTGCAGCCGACGCTATGGTCCCTTGCGCCAAAGGAACCAACAACAATAACAACAACAACAACAAAAACAACAGCGTCGATCATGCTGCTGCCGCCACTATCGACACCGGGCCGGGAGGACTTGGCACGTGCGTGGTGGGGTCCTCCACTGGTGTTAGGTCACGTGGTGGCGCCGCCACCCAGGATGAGAATGCAGTCATTCCGGAGAAACGCGCTAGGGTGGCGCGTGTGGCCGTGGCGCCCGAGTGGAGTAGCCGGACTGATCCAAGTGTGAGTATCAGTGTGAGCGGTACCTTTGGGAGGGATACGGTGGATACCTGTGAGAGAGATGTGGGTGTGGATTTCACTTCTACTTCACATGGATCGCCGGAAAACACCAGCTCCGGCGTGCCTTGTACAAAGGCAACCACCGCTGATGACCACCACTCCGTTTGCCATAGCATAGCACCGGTAAATTAAGCTCTCTTATATTTTAGCTTAGACCGTTTGACATAACTTTTGCTTTTATTTTGTTTTTTCAAAAGTTATTCTTCACTAACTGTATTTTTGTTTGCCAAAAACGCTTCCTAAAAGTAAAACTATACCAAACAATCTTTAATCTAATGAATATCTCCTTGTCAAGGAGGAGATCCAAAGTCGTCATTTAATTTATTTGAACCGCTTTTTAATATATATATATATATTATTTTATTCGTTAACTATATAATATTATTTTGGCCGGATGCTTAATTATTTGGTTTGTTGTTATTTATTTATTTATTGGTTAATATTGTATAGAGGGAGGCAGGTGATGAAGAGGACAAAAAGAAAGGGACTGGAAAATCCTCAGCTTCCACTAAAAGGAGTAGGGCTGCTGCGATACATAATCAATCTGAACGAGTACTACTCTCTCTCTCCCCCTCTCATTTATTTTTAAGAATACTGTCTAATAATTCCCTGAGGAGTAGCCACATAAAAATTGAGAAATGATACGTGGGAATGGTATTGAATGAGTGAAATAATTAAGAGAGAACATTAAAAAGGGGGAAAAAATGATAGATGATGAACAAATGATTGGTTCGGATAAGTTATTCTTTTTCCTTCAGGAAAAAAAAAAAAAAAAAAAAAAACTTACTGGAAGTATAATATTCTCAAGGCTAAACACTAATTAATATAGTAAAAGAATATATTATAAACAGTAAAATATAAAATATTTAATAATAAACTATGGTTCTTGATATTAACTTTTTGACTTTCTAAAGTTTTGCAAAGGGGGAGAAAATTAATTAATCATACTGCAAATAATTATTAACAGCGAAACTGTTAATAATTCATGCTGTTTTTATTTATTTATTTTTATTATTATCTTTATTGTTAGTGTTTTGATAATTTTTTTCTTTCTATTTTCATAGAAAAGGAGAGACAAGATCAATCAAAGGATGAAAACATTGCAGAAGTTAGTACCAAATTCCAGCAAGGTATGAATTGGAATTTTCCTTCTGTAGTCTTTTTATATACTACCTTTTTCATTTGTAAAAATATTGTACTTGTGCTTTTTATGTTCTTTCTTATTTTGGCCCAAGAAATCCTAGCCTCCTATATAGTTCTTTATTTTTTTTTCCCCCTCTTACGATTTAAATTTTACTCTTTTAATATTTGATAAATCGGTGGCTCTAATTTGTACATTTAGAAGAAGCACATAGTAGTGAAGATGTGTTCTTTAATACTTTATTTCATATTCTCAATAATTAGTCTTTCCATACTTGTAAAATTACCACATATATATATTTCAAAGAGAAACAAAAATAGAAAGACAATATCCTTACAACACATATATATATATATATATATATATATATAGTGTAGAAAGACAAGAACACCGGCAAACTAGTTACTTTTGTTTACACCTACGACCTTTCCCTTGCAGATTGCTTGAATATGGACCGTATCTGTAGAAATACTAATCAATGATTGGCTCTCAAAGCCCACTTCAACTTTTTGAAATCTTATCCTTGTAACATTTGATAACAAATAGAAAGCCAGGAAGAATATCGATTGCCGCACTATTTGGTTCTGGTTGATGATCATTAATTAGCTTAATTGTTTGCTTGTTGTAGTTTTTAGATACCAAACATAAATAAATAAGTGGATTGAAAACCATTTGTTATTGATCCATATATATAGAGAGAGGAAACCATTTGGTATTCACCTATATACATAGGGAGCCCTGATTTGACGTCTTATAAGATTCCAAAGAAAGTCTGAATGATTTAACTCATTAGCAGACAACAGTCGGATGTGTGGTCCAAACCTTTTTTTTTTTTTTTTCTTTTTCTTTTTCTAAAATATTCGGTGTCTTTTTCTTTTTTTTATTATTTATTTTTTTTATTTTTTATTTTAAGAAACAAAATATTTGGTGTTCATATTTGGGATTAATGAAGCAAATGATATACTCCACACAAATCCATATTTGATAGCTAGGTTGTAGGGGTCAATTTGACAAGAAAGGTTTTTTTTTTTTTTTTTTTTTGATATTTTGGGTGAACAATGAGAGTTTTGCTAGGTGCGGAGACAATCGCCTGCTTCCCCATAAATCCCTTCAACATGGTAGGGCCTAAAAACCCATAGTGTTTTCTTCTAAAATCTGTATGTTCGTACTTATTCTGTATCATATTAAATTCTACTGTCTGTATCCGGTCAAAGCTGGCAAGATTTTGATATGCAAAAGAGTTAACAATAGAAAATAAAAGAGAAAAAAATAAATGCTGAGGCTTCATTTTTCTTTTCTTTCACGCACCCAAGTAATATCTCATCTGCATTTTTTTTTTCTTTGAATTAATATTATATTACAGACGGATAAAGCTTCAATGCTGGATGAAGTAATCGAATACCTTAAACAACTGCAAGCTCAAGTACAAATGATGAGTAGAATTAACATGCCGGCTGTGATGATGCCAATGGCCGTGCAACAACAACTTCAGATGTCCATGATGAATCCTATGGGGATGGGGATGGGGATGGGCATGGGCATGGGAATGGGTATGGGCATGGACATGAACTCAATTGGCAGGACAAACATCCCCGCCGGCATCTCTCCGGTTCTTCATCCTGCAGCTGCAGCATTCATGCCTATGACTACTTCATGGGATGGCCCCAGTGACCGGCTTCAAGGCACTGTGGCACCAGTAATTCCTCCTGACCCCATGTCTGCATTCCTTGCATGCCAATCACAGGTAGCTTTATATATATATATATATATATATAATTTTAGTATAAAACGCGTCAAAAACTTGTATACATATGTATTTATAAAATTATGATTCAAACTCTCTAATGTTAAGTATATATGGCTATAGAAAATAAATATATTTTTATTTGATGCATGGTAAATATTTGATATGCAGCCCATGACCATGGATGCTTATAGTAGGATGGCTGCAATGTATCAGCAGCTTCATCAAGTCCCTCCAGCTTCAAGTTCCAAGAGCTAATCGAGTATTGAACTAGGTCCATTTGCATATAAAATGCTAAAGATTGGTCATAGATATTCCTATTCTCGGGCATGTATTGTGGTAAGGAAGCTAGAATACATAGCAGCATGAGATGTGAAATCCATGAGAACGTGGATGTGAATGGTAGTTTTGGTGGGGGAATATAATTAATGAGCTTTTAGCTCGAAGAAGCGAACCAATGTTAATTATTTTATGGATGAGGTCGATGTTGATACATTCATGTGTACAATTTTAAGTTTCCAATTAATTATTTAGGTTATGTTTGTTAACGTATTTGATTTTTGTATTTTGTTTTAGTATTTTTTTATTAAATTATATTTAATTTGTTTATTTTCATTGTTTGTTAGTGTTAAAAATAATTTGGAGTATATTAGATATATTGATTAACTACAAATGTAAAAGAATGAAAAAAAAGAAAAAAAGTCAAAGCTATATAGCACAATTTTAAATTGTGTTTCATTTGGTGTTTATATTTCTTTTCATCTTTTAATGTCCAACTATCATTAATAAATAACCAAAATAAACAAACTATACATAATTTAGTAGAAAAAAACTAAAACAAAAGGGAAA
Source organism: Ziziphus jujuba (assembly GCF_031755915.1). Lineage (NCBI taxonomy): Eukaryota > Viridiplantae > Streptophyta > Magnoliopsida > Rosales > Rhamnaceae > Ziziphus > Ziziphus jujuba. Next base: position 4,538,709 of record NC_083385.1, on the reverse strand, counting down.
AATCAAATATGTTATCATATGGCACGTTAATTAGTTTTGTTACATGTATATATTATAATTAGTTCGGAAGAATTCCCATAATTTTTTCTTTCATGTATTATATTTTTATGGGTGTGGATTATTATTATATATATATATATATATATGTATGTATATATATCCATATGTATAAAGAGTTGCACCTGACCCTTATTCTATAAGCGAATCCACATATAGATTGTTAATACCTTCTGTAGAGTCAACAGTCTTTTTTTTCTTTTTTCTTTTTAATTTTTTAATTTTAAATTTTTGTTCAAAAATAAAATAAGCAGGGTCAGCTGTCACACGTACCTAATTTGATGAATTTGATTTATTTGGGGGAAAATAAGGATTCATGTTGTCTTTATAAATTTAATTGGTTCGAATAATGAATTTGATCAGCGTCTTATATGTTGCATATTGGCTTGATTTATTAAAGTAAAGACCTAGCTAAAAGTATCGATATGGTTGAGGATTTGAGAAGCAATTTTCCTTGATCGATCAAGTATAAACACATACGTATATGTGAATTGTTTCATTAAAAGAAAACAACGCATAACCACGTTTCCCTTTTTTTTTTTTTTTTTGTTTTATTTCTTGGAAATACTTCTGTTAACACAGAGAGATCAGATATGCAGACTGAGGTAACAGTTTATGTGGTAGTTTTTTTTTTTTTTTTTTTTTTTTTTTGGGTGAATATGGTAGTTTTGGTCTGCTATATAAGAAAATAATAAAAGATATATAAAATGTAAATTACAAGAAGTATATGAAGGGTGATGACAGTGAGTGACAAAAGGGTAACATCCAACATGCTGAGCCAACAAAAAGGGGAACATATATATGATTGGTTGCTTACCCGTCAACTTGAATTAAGCACTGACCACATATATTTGTCAAAAGCTTCCCACTCCTATTTACATATAAATATATTCAATTATCACTAATAAATACTGTATCATGAATGACTTTGACCTTTATGCGAACTCTTAGACACATTATTCTTTAACCTTTTTTTTTTTTTGGTGAAATTGTCTTTTACAAAAGTAGTCCCTGTTTTTTCCCCCCCCTTTTCTCTGAATGCAAGGAATTATTACTCCTATATATAAATGAAGTGGCTAACACTTCCTTCTTCACGGGGTTCTTTGGCGAGAAATGCCTTGATGATTGATTTCTAATCCCATTTTAGGCATGCATTAATAAATGCAATTGGTAATTATACATATACTCTGTCTTACCTAACTAGATTGATCGATGTTCGTTCGAGCCAAATTTTCTTAAGTTGTTTAATTATAAGAAATCAAACTAAATTGGAAAAATCTTTAGATAATTTGTTATTTGGCTTATTATCACATCTTCTATAGAGTTTGTAAATTGGACCATTATTGTTACAATTTGCATTAACTTTTATATGTTAACTTTTTAGATCAAATATCAATTAATCACTGGGGGATGGAATGCAAGCACATATAATTTCATATGAAAGAAAAAGAGAGAAGATAGAGAAAATACAAATGAAAAATCAATTAGTTCTTGTCCTAACTCTGCATATACACAGACTTGTGTTCCATCTACCTAAAAGGTGAGAAGAAATAAGATAAAGCATATCTATATATATTCACTTAAAAAGAGATATGTACTTTATATAAATTAGGTTTGGCTCCCTCTCTCTCTCTCTCTCTCTCTCTCTCTCACTATATTTATATTCTAAAGCTATAGAACTACGAGAGACCTGATATTAATTTGCTACTAGTAATATTACTGATGCACGGTTATTAACATAAATAATTGAGTTTCAACTTTTCTTCATTGAATGTGATAGATTTTGCATTCGAGGGGACCTGAGTTCCATCAAACATCGCAAGTAGTTGAAGGATAAATCAACTTTGAGTTTGGATTTGATGTGAATATGATGGGAGCCACTTGTGTGATTTTCTTTCTTTTTTTCTTTTTTCTTTTTTTTTCCCTTCCCTATACATTTTCTTTAATTTATGATATATAAATTAATAAAATATAGGAGATAAGAATCGTAAATGATTGGAGAGAAAAGAATACGCTTGGACAATGAGATCACCACACGCATTATCTAATAATAAATATGTTGAAAATCTAGGTTTTTTGGCTCCCGGGAAATCGTGTCCTTTGGCATCATTTGGAAAAATAAATAATTATATAGCCCTATTGTTTAATAATTTGGTCTCGACTAGACAATTGAAATCACTACTGTTGCAAAATGGCCAACACCTACTTTTTTGTGTTTTTCACTTAGACGTGCCAATTTGGATCATGACACGGCGACACGATTCGAAAACGACACGGAATAAATGGGTTTGGGTTTATTATAAATGGGTTCGGATCATAATCGGATCAACCCGTTTAACACGATTATTAATCGTGTCATTTTCGGGTTGACCTGTTTAACTCGAAATTGACCCGTTATGACCCATTTATTAAACGTGTCAGTTTCAACCCGATACGATTATATACCTATTACAACCCATTTAAATTTAATTTTAAATTAATATTTTATCAATAATATAATATTTAATAACTAAAAAATATTATAAATTAAAAATTTTTAAAAATAATTTTCTATTACTAATTTTTTAAAAACAAAAAATACATCTTTAATAAAACAAAAACATAAAAATAAAAAAAAAATAAAAAAATTTTCGGATTAATAGGTTAATTTTCGAGTTAACGGGTTAATAGGTTAGTTTTCGGGTTAATAGGTCAATTTAAGGTTAACGGGTTAATAGGTCAACATGATCCGTTAAAATAATCGTGTTAAACGGGTCGTGTCGTGTTGACCTGTTTATAAACAGGTCAGGTTAGTGTTTTAGGTACCTGACACGATTAATAAATGGGTCGTGTTCGGGTTAGGCATTTTTGACACGATTATTAAACAGGTTGACACGAACACGACCCACCAACCCGAATTGCCAGGTATATTTTCACTTTTACAGTCGAGTATGTTATATATATATATATATAATATGAATTAATCAACGAGCCAATGCTGCTAATAATTAAATGGAGAGTTCATTAAACCTTTAATTACTATAGTTTGCATTGACATACAGACAAAAGAAGGATGGTAAAAAGTAAAGAAGACTACATATCTGTATATACTAAAGTCATGTAGGGCAGGTGCGATACCTAACTAAAATAAAAAAGGGAAAAGTAGGAGATGAGGCATTACTTTTTCTTTTTTCAATTTTTAGTTGGAAGCAAGTGCAAAAAGAAAGGAGAAAAGAGCTGCACTTTTTTTTGCAACAAGCATGGGAGTGGTGAGGATAAGTATTATATGTTATACATCAGAATGTAGTGTAATAAAGAAACGTTTACGTCACAATTGTGCCACCACTACTCACTTTGATAGTACTAATTGTGTGGAAAGTTGAAAATATTCGACAAATTAAAGGAAACAAAAAAAAGAAAAAAAGAAAAAGAAAAAAATTGTTTTAAAGATAAAATCCGAGTGAATGGACTGTCTAGCACAATAGTTTTATTCGGTAATACTTTTGAAAATTTAAAAAAAAAAAAAAAGTGTATCAAAATTTGATTATTGCTTGGAATATATATCGGATTGTTTAATTGTTTTCAGTGTTTATCAATTTTGGGCACTTATTAAAAGCCAATCTACATGTATAGTGAACATGTCGATCTCAATGATTGACTTTATCTATGAAAAGCCATTCGACTCGTCACACTCATCTCATCGCTGACAGCACTTTCATGACAAACAAACACAGGAAATATATATTTATATACACATACATATGTATAACTATATTACTTTAAACGTAGAAGAGAACAGAAACAAAATATACTTTTTTTTTTTTTTTAAATCTATCAATGATCACGAAAGTTAATATCTGTGCACCTGCATAAGAGCACGATCATGATTGTGATCAACAAAATCTTAGAGCAATTGACATTTCATGATTGACTAGTTGTTGTCATTTAATTACAACCTTTTTGGGCACAGGCTTTTTTTTTATTTTTATTTTTATTTTATTTATTTAGATATATATATATATATATATATATAATTTTTTTAAAATTTTTTATATTTAGTTATGTTTGGTAGAATTTTTGGGGCAGGGACTTCAAAATGGTTTTTCCTTTTTCTTTTTTCTTTTTCTTTTTTTTTTTCCCCGATGCAACTATTTCATCCAACTGCACGCACGCCTGACTTTAGACATTGGCTTTTATGTGGTAATAATAACCGCAGTATAATTTGACATTACTTAAAAAAAATATTTCCCCCCTGTTGGACAAAAAATTATTATCACTCATCATGATGATTGATATATAATATGATCTTTTTTTTTTTTTTTTGTTTGCTGATGATATTCGAATCTAGTTTTTCTTAAATTGGAATGTTGGTGCTTCTAATCATCAGAACTACCATATAATTTCGATATATAATATGATTGTTCATTTTGTGATAAGCTTTTGTATTAAAATAATTATGTCAATTGTCAAATTACAATGAGAATATATATAGTAGCAAGACAATAATGTTCTTATAATTTCAAATATTGGGCTTACTTATAGCTATGAGAGTATTACAATGGAAGTAAATAAGGAAAATAAATAATAATAATAAATATATAAATAAAATGGGGTAAAGGTGGGACCACATTGAGTAGTGATGGAAAATACATTTTGGGGGTGTTTGTTACATGGAACTGGCCAGGACCGGATAGGTTATAGTCCCAATCTGGTGTTTGGGAAGCAAAATGGAGGACGGGACACACTTATCCCGTTAACCAATTTATCTACTTCGAAGGGGACAAAGTTGACCCACCAAAACACCTGGGTCACTTTTGTCCTGCCCTCTCGTGAATAACCTCTCGTCCTCTCACACAAAGTTGCTTCTGCCAGACCGTTCACCGCCTCTGTTCAAGATCTCGCCGGATCATTGGCCGCTTCTTTTCGGTTTGAAACCCTCGGTGAGTCTTCTTCTTTGCTCTGTTCATTTTTGTGTTCTTCATCTTTGATCTGGTTAGTTTACTTCTTCTTCTTCTTCGTTGATTTAATCTCTGCTTCTTCTTCGTTTTCCTCTGCTTCTTCTTCTCCGTTTGATTTGTTTAGGGATTTGGTTCACAACATTTTAAGGCTTCCATTCTGCACCAATTAGGCCAAAGATTTGCAAAATTAGGGCTTGGATTTGTGAGAAAAAGGCTTAAAATTGGGATCTACCTACGTCTACAGTGCTCTTCTACGAATTTGAACGGTAAAGATTGTCAAGTTTTGCCATTAGGCATTTCTGGTGGTTTTTGTTTTAGGTGTTTCTTGCGGTTGTTGTGTATATGATGGAATGTGGAAAATTACCCGTATGTATGAGACTTGTTTAGTTTTTGTTCAAATAAAAAAAAGCTTATATATTGTTAGTTTGAACTACATAGAAATATGTTGCTCGGTTGTAATATGTTGCCTCTTCTTCTTTAATAAATTAGTCATATTTATGAGAGTTGTTTAGTTTTTGTTCAAATAAAAAAAAAGCTTATATACTGTTAGTTTGAACTACATAGAAATATGTTGCTCGGTTGTTTTGATTCCCCTTGCAATCATCAGAATATGCCAAAACTTAGGTACATTGCAACTAGATACTGGTTTTTTGTTTTTAGTAGCACTTATATGAAGAAACAGACCACAAAAAAAAAAAAAAAAAAAAGCAGAGAAAATGGTGAAAATGGAAAAGATGTTTAGCACGTTTTAATATCATATGGGACGGCACTTGCCTTATCTTGCTTCCCAGAAGAGACTTTGTTTAGCTGCTATTCTTTTATCAAAGTTTTCATCCTTTGTCTTATTGAACTTGTACTCTTATTTCATCCCTTTTAAAAAACCAATTTTTTTTTTTGTCCCAGTATCATCGTATGATTAATATTTCCTCAACAATTTTCAAAAGTTTTGCATATAGATGGTGATTGGTGGATAATAATCTTCCTTCAGTTTGGGAATTTAAAGCATAATATCAAAAGCATTTGCCCTTTAACATAGTTTTTACTCAATTTTCTTTGCCCTTTAACATAGCTATTCTTCACCACCACAATATATGTACAGACCATGTAGAAAGTTTGATATTCTTCGATCTAAATGACACAATAAATAACTGATCATAAGCTGTTTTGGAATATATGCTACAGAGCCACCATACCATCTATACTTTTTAGCTTCTTCTGGTTGTCATGCTTGCACCTTAGTTTGATTATTTATGCTTTCATTATTTAGATGCATATATATGAATTGCAGCTTAGATGGGCTTGCAGGTTTTTTTTTTTTTTTGGGGGGGGGGGGGGGGGGGTTGAAGTTCTGATTTTGGTAGGGCTAGACTAATTTCGGGGTTGTTGTTATGATGTCATTGTGGAATTTTTATCAGGTACCAGATAGTTGAGAATTTTGTAGGCTTGTTGTGAGGGATGATAATAACTATCCCTGTAATGAGAAATTGGAAACACCATTTTTCTTATCCCATGGACTTGGTCTATCCAAGTGCGTTTTGTCATTAAGCCATACTAAAAGAGTAATTACTAATATTTATAATCATACTAAGAGTTTGGGAATTTAAACTAGAAACTATTGCCAAAATATATATATATATATATATATATTCTTCTAATTATTAATGTTTGATCTTTTGCTTTATCATATTATGGTCTGAGTGTTAACATTAATGTTGAGTTTTTCATATTATATTTTGACTTTATATAAAATCATAATGTTTTAGTTGGATAATTATAATATATATATATACATTCTAGTTATATAATTCTGTTAATGTGGCTGTCCATCTATAAAGCCATAATATATGTGATTTCTTTGTTCAATTAGAAGATTATTGACATCCGAGAAAATGATTTTTTTTATTTAGTTTTGATATATATATATATATATATATATTTTTTTTTTTAGTTAATGATGATTACGAAAATGTTGTCATCTTTCCTTTGATGTTTGAGATGAGTCCTATAAGATTTTGAAGAGACCAAATGTTGAGGGTGAATAATGCATCAACTACAAATTATGTTACTTAACAATTTATTGATTTATTTTTGTTTATGTTATGGGATGATTTGAACTAAAAAGACTCAAAAAAAGAACTATGCTTTTTAAACATTTCATTACCTAAAGTAGATTATTATGTAATTCTGGTACCAGATGCAAATATTTTGGGGTAATAAATGTTTCACAATACCGTTTCACATTTTGAAGTAAATGCACGTTTTTGAAGACGGAGAAAGGAAAGAAGAGAGAAACACAAATACATTGATTTATGATATAATCATTTGTAACATAAAAATATTCTTTACATGAGACCAAAAAATATTCATGAAAAAATTAATCACAGTATATGTGCTGGTTTTAAATCCATGACCAAAAAATCCATAACTAATATATTTTAAGGATACAATTATTCATTCGGCTCCATCATTAATAATAATAAAAAAATTTTGATGATATATATATATATATATATATATTGAGTTTGAAGAGTTTAAAAAAACAATTAAATCCACCTTTAACTTTGACCTTCCAAATATATATAATGTTTATTATGAATGCTAATATATAAATCTATTATTTATGGAAGATTTTTGTTTGCTGTGTATATTCAATTGTATTGGCAATAGCAGCTCAATTTATTGTGTTTCTTATAATTTTTTTTATTTGTTTTTTTTTTCTTTTTGTAGAGATGGATGGAAGAAAATTAGTTGTAATTCAATCTTTTTGTTGGGGCTTTATGTTTATCTTCTTTATGTACATGTATGTAGCATGGCAAAGGAGAAATGAGAGAGGTGTTAGGAATAGAATAACTAGAAATACCGAATTGCGTACATCTTTTATAAATAGTTTGTTGGACAATGATGTAACTTATATTAGTCAATTGAGGATGGATAGGAGAACATTTGTTATTTTATGTCGGTTATTACGGCAGGATGGATATGTAAAAAGAGATGGTACTGTTACATTGGAAGAGCAAGTGTGCATATTTTTGCACATAATTGCTCATCATATAAAAAACCATACAATTATCAGTCGATTCTATAGATCAGGAGAGACAATTAGTAGATATTTCAATTCAGTATTGAATGGGGTGTTGCGCTTACATTCCATTTTGTTGAGGTATCCTGAACCTGTGTCGGATAATTGCTCGGATGATAGATGGAAAATATTTAAGGTACATTTGTGGACTAGTTTGGTTATTAATTTTGTAGTTAGATGACTTGTAGCATTATCTGACGTTAGTAAAATTGTTTATGTCGTAGAATTGTTTGGGAGCATTAGATGGAACTTATATTATGGTGAAAGTACCTGAAATCGATAAGCTAAGATATCGAACACGAAAGGGTGAGATAGCAACAAATGCCTTAGGTGTATGTAACCCGAATATGGAATTCATATTTATATTACCGGGTTGGGAAGGCTCCGCTTCAGATTCCAAAGTACTTCGAGATGCAATAAATAGGCCAAATGAATTAAAAGTACCAACCGATAAGACCAATCCTTAATTATTTTATCAAGTGGATTAACATTGCATAAACTAATAAGAGATATTTTTCTGTGTTAGGTTGTTATTACTTAGTGGATGCTGGTTACACCAACGGTGAAGGATTTCTTGCATCATATAGGGGAACAAGATATCACCTTTTCGAATGGAGAGATGGTTGTGCACCCATAAATCATCAAGAGTATTTCAACATGAAGCATGCATCAGCTAGGAATATCATAGAAAGATGCTTTGAGGTTCTTAAAATGCGATGGGCAATTTTAAGAAGTCCATCTTTCTACCCAATTGCAACACAAATCAAAACCATTACTGCATGTTGTCTGATACATAATCTGATTAGAAGAGAAATGACACTTGGTCTTGGAGAAGTTGAATATGATAGGATGGAAAATGTGGACATTAATGAAGAGGAGGACATTATAGGATCAATTGCTTCCTCGGATCAATGGACGAATTGGAGAGATGAGTTAGCTAAGCTAATATTTGGTGAGTGGAGAGGTCATCATGATTACTAGTTGATGGTTATGTAAAAAATTATGCTCTAATTGCTTATTTAATAATGTTTGTTAAATCTTTTGGATAATATGTATTAAGACAAACTTATATTATATTAAGTGCAACATTTGAGATTTATTGTTATTTTTTTTTGCATCTTGTTTTGATAATGTTAGAATCATGAAATGTTTACTTGAATAGCAATGGAAGCTGGAGGTAGCAGTAACGATAATAGGGGGGTGAATCTAGGCGTATGGAGTAGAGGTGAGGAAGAAGCTTTGCTGGTTCTTTTAGATGAAGCTGTAGCTAGTGGGTAACGTTGTGACACGGGAGCATTTAAACCTGGTACACTTAATATGATGAGCGGCAACTGGCTGAAATGTGTCCTAACTCGGGATTGCGAGCAACTCCACATATTGAATCGAAGCTGAAAAAGTGGAAGAAGCACTATGGTATCATAGACGACATGCTGAACAAAAGTGGATTTGGATGGAATGACACTTTTAAATGTGTGGAGGTTGACAGTGACGATGCTTGGAAAGCATATGTGCAGGTTTTGAATTTGTTAGGAAAAATACTTTTATTGAATTTTGTGCTTCTTATCTTAAATCTATATTGTTTTTACTAAATGATGGCTTTTTTATTTTAGAGTAATCCAAGTGCAAAAAGTTGATATGAGAGGCTTGCTAATAATTTTGGGAAGGATCGAGCAACAGGACATGGAGCACAAACTTCAATTGATTTAGTTAATGATATAAATATGGAGCCTGACAATGACCAATTTGATGATGTGTGTTCTCCAATGTCTATGAATCAAACAAATAGTCAACTGCCCACACAATCCCAATTAAGAGGTAAGAGGAAAGCTAAATCGAAAGATGTTGACATCGTTAGCGGGTTAAACAATGTAGCAGATAAGTTTATTGATAAATTGGCTACACAGTTAGACAAGTTGGAGAAGTCTGATATCAACTATCCACAATACTTAGCTATGTAGCTTGACAGGTTAGGATTCCCTATTACTGACAATCTCAAAATCTCTAAGGCAATGAGATCGGATCTATCGAACGTTGAGGTTTTCAAGATTATTAAAACCGATGCGCAGAAGATTGAATTTGCTTGTGGATTTTTGGATAACTAAATTAGTATTGTTGTGGATTATATATTTATGGATATGTATGAGAGAATGACAACAATGAACAATTGGAATTGAAACTTATGGACATATATTGTAACGTATTGGATGTTGGTTTCTAATTATGCATGTACAGATAATTTTATTATTATGTGTTATGTTTTAGAATATTAACATGCACTATATTGATTTGGTTTGTTTAATAATATTATTATATTATATTATCATTTATTATTATATGCATGAATATTGAATGGCAAAGAGAAGGGTTTATGTTGTGTTTAAAGGTAAACAACCAGGGATATATAATTCTTGGTCTGAATGTCATCAACAAGTACAAGGATTTACGAATAATTTATATCAAGTCTATAATACAATTGAAGAAGCTGAAATTGCATATGTTGAGTTTGTAGAACAAACAATGAGGAATCGTAATGAAGCAAATCCAATACAAAATACCACCACCGTACATACACGTGCTCAATTTCACAACGAGTGAGGTAATGGTTTTGTATTAGGTTGTTTATTTGGCTTACTATCAATGAGTTTATTTACTTATTTCTTATATAATTAGATTATCCTTATAAAATCCAATATATATATATGGATGCCATACTTGTTAAAAGTGCAACTACATGTGACATTTATTTATATATTTATATATCTATATGTATGAATTGAAGATGGATATTTTTATGCTATCAACAAGTTCTTAATTAAATATTATGTCAATTTTTTTTTATTTGTATTTAATTGTTATTCATGATTAGTAATTTTATTTTAATTAGTTTTGAAAACAATATTTTAAGTAGGTTATGGGTGTTAAAAAAAAAATACAAATGTATTATAAATATCTATACAAAAAATATTAAATATGATTAATAATAAAACTTTAATTAAATATAATATTTAATTTTTTTGTAAATATAAATATAATTTTAAATCTTTTCATATTTAACAAAATAAAAACTATAATTACAAAATAGTCCAATCCAGTCCGATCCTGCACCAAACATGGGACAACTAGTCCACCATTCAGTCTAGAACTATGCCAAATACAGTACTGTACTATTCGATCCTGTCCGATCCAAACCTATCCTGTCCGATCCGTCCAATCTAGACCTATCCTGCGTACCAAACACCCTTTTTTAGGACCATTTATTGAGGGATAAGAAGATGGTCATTTTCGTGGGCTCAAATAGATTGAATTGTATGGAAGCCGATTTTGGGCTTAAAGGTATCCCATGTTGCAAATGAGGGAGATTCCTTGAGGCTTTTCGTTTTTTATAAGGGCACACGGGTTTGGTTGTTAAAGATTTTTCTTCCAAAAAGTTCTGATTTCTATGATAAAAGAAAAAAAACAAAATTTGTTTTAATCTCAGTTTTATATTTCCAAATTTTTTGAAATAGAGTACATAAACCAAAGAGCTAATTTTTTGAATAAAAAAATGTTATATTGTTTATTCCAATATTGTGTAAAAAACAATGTTTATTCCAATACGGTGTATAAATTGTTTTTAATTTTCCTTGGCGTATTATATAAACAATAATTTTTTTTCACAAAAGAAAGACAATAAATTTGTTTTCATATCCGTTTAAAGTTCCTCATTCTCCTTTTGGTACCTCATATCATCAAATCTTTCTGGGTGGAATTGGTAATGTTAATTGACATAAATTGGCTTATGAGCTCAGTGGAGTCCAACGGGCAAAGGAAAATGACATGAATTAGCAATTTTATCAGGAATTATACAAAGTCTAAATATAAAAATTAAAAAAAAAAAATTTCCCTTTCTTTTTTGTTTAAGTGAAATTTTCAGATTTTTTTTTTTCATTTCTCTAAAACTTTTATTTTTATCAAAAACTTATTGAGTAAACATATATGCCATGAAGAGGTGTACATATTTATTAATGGTGAACGCTGTTGTAGAAGTTCATTGCTGCTATCTAAATGGATATATCGAAGATATTTTCTCAATTTGAAAGATAGTTGTCTCAGTTGGCCCCAAAACTTCCAGCTTGAAGCCCATATTAAAAACTCACGTTCCTCCTCCTTTTTTTTTTTTTTTGGGTTAGCAAGAAAATGAAAAAAAATAAAATTATATTCTAACATAAACTCGTTTCTACACATTGATAGAGGACGAGATGAAATGCATTAACAACTACCTTCCCCAAATCTCATAATAATCTTCTGAAGGATGAAAACTGCAATATCTATTTAATATTTATGTTAAATGGATATTCAGTATTTTTTGCTTGTAACTTTTTATATCTACACTTTTAAAAATATGTATTCAAGTTACATCTATCTTTTTTTTTTTTTTTTTGAACGAAACGAATAACTATAATGGTTGAACATTTTTATTTGTGCTTAAGAACACAAATTCGAATCATAGGGATTTAAATTAGATAATTTGTATAAAAAAAAAATTACATATTTTTTTTTGTTTTCAGTTTAAAAAAATATTATAGTAATGACGCTAAAATATATTTTTCCAATGATGACAAGTATAAGTGAACTGCCGAGTATACATATATATATATATATATAATTGGTTTCTGTTTCCGCCGTATATATATATATATATATATATTTAACACCGTATTTATATAAATTGAGAATCACAAAAAATAAAAAAAATTGAAATATTTTAAGACACTGGACAAAAACAGGAGACGAAGTTTGACACACGGAAGCATTTCATGTTTCTACCAGAGAAAAAAAAGAAAAAAAAGAAAAAAGGCGTTTCATGGAAAGATTATAATTTTATTCGATGGGTGGTATTTTTTTTATTCTTCAATATTAATTAAAAAAAAGAAAGAAAGAAAGAAAGAAAGAAAGAAAGAAGAATAGTGGGTCAGATCCATGGAAGAGCATGTTGATTTTGTTGACCAGAAGTATTTTCTGGGCCCAATTTTGAACATGCCCCAGGTGAATCTGATGTTTCCCCACAATTAGCCCAATTCGAGGAACGTGTGACTGTCAAACGTAGATCTGGATTCTTTTACCTCTCAAGCTTTTTTTTCCCGATGCTAAAATCGCACAAATCTCAATTTAAAAGTGTCGGTTGCTAATATCCTATCTGATATCTCACCCCCAAAAGGAAGAAAAAACTAAAATAAAAAATATCAGAATCTCAATTATTGTAAGCAATATTTGTAGCGGCTCAAAATGACGTGGATATTTCGTTAGCGGGAACATTGCCTTAATTAATAATCTTATTTTTATAAGAAATGATTAATTGTACATATTTCTTTTTATAGAATATCTTTTGTGTAGATGATATGCATGATTATGTTAGGGATCAAAATATCATCTCAATAAAGCAAGGGATTCAATCTTAGTAGATAAATATATACAGCTACAGATTATATATTGCCCCCCCCCCCCCCCCCCCCCCCCCAAAAAAAAAAAAAAAAAAAAAAACCCTCAGAATCTAGACTCATAATCTGGTTTTAAACGAAGATGTGTAAATATTAATTACCAAAGAAAGTAGGAATGATCGAAGGAGTTGAAACTTGAAGAGAAAGAGAATAATAGTAGGCAAGATGGAGAAGTAGCAGAGGCAGGTGGTACAACTGAATCTGAAGAAGAAAGACTGCACGTGGTTGAAAATAGCAAAACCAGGATATGATGATGGTGATAAGTCAAAATTAAGCCCCATTTGCACGTGAATAGACCTAGCTACTACTTCTACTGGTAGGAGTATATGAAGAAGAAGAAGCCAGTACTAGTACAAAGTGTCGCTTAGGAATTTGGATATTGTGTACATGTTTTACAAATCTCGAGGCCCAAAGGGTCAATCTTTAAATGCCGTCGTCTTGTTTCTTCAATCTATATGGGTCCAAGTTTAAACAACCACCATCTCCTTCCACACTATTCCCTTTATTGCCCTTCCTCTCCCCACTGTCGGCGAGAGAGAGAGAGAGAGCTAAATAAAGATTATTTTTATTTAATTTTATTATTATTCAATAAAAACGATGAGCTGTTTGTCTGTACTTGGTCTTTACAAGCAGGAGGCAAACATATCTCTACACTCTGATTTCTTTTACTTCCCACTTCCACGCTCCTTCCAAATGTCCCAAAACCAATGTCTTTCTCTCCCCACTATTTCTTTCCCTCCCTTATATAAACCTTTCCCTCATCTAACCTCTTTAATTACAGCCCTAACTTCCTTTCACTCCCCATTTTCCTTCTCACTCTCTTATCCTTTGCCAGTGCTGAAAACATGACAACTTCCACATCCACTTCCCTAGCGATCTCACCCAGAAAGCTTCGATCTGATTTGTACTCATATGCTTACGGTCAAGAAGATTCGAACACCCCATTAGTGGTTAATGTCCTTGCTTCTCTTATTGAGAGAAGCATGGCCAGAAACCAGAGGATCGCCAAGAATTGTAGCTCATTGTATTTGTCCAGAGACTTAAGGACTCGGATTTTCGATTGCCATGAAACCCCGGACATGACGATTCAGAGCTATTTGGAAAGAATTTTCAGATACACTAAAGCAGGGCCTTCGGTTTATGTGGTTGCTTATGTCTATATCGATCGGTTTTGCCAAACCAATCCTGCGTTTCGGATAAATATTCGAAATGTTCATAGGCTTCTCATTACTACTATCATGGTCGCTTCCAAGTATGTCGAGGACATGTAAGTTTCTTTATTTTTTTTATTTTTTATTTTTTTTAATTTTTTTTTTAACATTCTGTTCTTTTTAAAGACACATTTTGTCTGATTTTGCTTAATTAATTTGGATTTTTGTTGTTTATGCAGGAATTATCGAAATTCTTACTTTGCAAGAGTTGGGGGATTAACGACGGACGATTTGAACAATTTGGAGCTCGAGTTTTTGTTCTTGATGGGATTCAAATTGCACGTGAATGTAAGTGTGTTTGAGAGCTATTGCTGTCATTTAGAAAGAGAAGTTAGTATTGGAGGAGGTTACCATATAGAGAGGACATTAAGATGTGCAGAGGAAATCAAATCAAAGCGGAATGAAGAAAGAAGATATAATATGCAAATAGCTCGTGTTATGTTGTAGACTTTTTGAGTTTTTGTTTTTCTATTTTTTTTTTAATTTTTAATTTTTAGTATGATTGCTTGCCATGAAATGGGTGGTATGGCAATTCTTGTGTACAAATCAATGTATAGTATGCTTAAAAGGCAAAAACAGAGTGATGTGAAAATGTTGTGGCTTTTTTTTGTTTATGACATCAAATGGAATGCCATGACTTTTTGCTCGAAATTTCAAGATTTATGAAAAATACTACTGTCTCAGTCAAATTGAATTGCTTCATAAAATATTAGGATTACTTCTCTGGATTCAACTCCTTTAATATAATCTCATATATAAGGAATTTTCACATAGCACCACTTTGAGAAGGAAAACACGTTATGGTCTAGATTTATTTGCTATATAACCTTTATTATTTCTTTTTCCTTTTCTTTATTTTTGGCACTTTTGGCCACAAAGGTATGCTACAAAATCTCAATAATATACACTTGTGACTAATGTCAAAAGCAAATCAGTCCCGTGCAAGGGAATTAAGCCTAAGAGAATGTGACAGGCTAAAAACTTTTACATATTTGGTCAGAAATTACTGCTTATTATATCAAAGATTCATAACCTTTTACAAATCGGTTTGATGTCTCTTTCTTCTTTTTGCTTGAGATACATTTAAACTTAAAATGTATGCCATTTCTCCAGTCCAATCTTTTAAATAAAACTAAATAAGATGTTCTTCCTGCTGGATACGTGTTTCGTTTCAAGAAATTCAACTGTCGAAGGTCTGGTTTTTAGTCTCTATCTCAAAGATATAAAATCAGCTTAATATTTTGCCGGCTTAATGGAATAACCAGGTTGAAGATGACCGTTTTATTAGAAAATGACACATTTCTTTGCAATGGTGGGGATATTTCCGATACTCATTTTCTTTGTACTGAATGAATGTGAACTATAGTCCATAGCCTTTGATTTCATCGAATAACTTATTGGTTACCATAAAGCCAAAGTAAAAGCCTGCGTCAGAATTTTAATACGAATATTACATATATTAAATATTACATATATTACTAACAATAACAAGCATAATTTATGTTCAAAAGATTAAGAAGGACTAAGGAGAGCCACTTGCAAAGCATCTAATAATTAAAGCAAAAATTGACCTTCTCTTTTGATGATGATTCCTGTGGGGAACATTTTATGTCATTGATAGTCATAATTAACACATCTAAAGTTGGTTAGAATGTACATCATATATCCTGTATTATCACCAAACGACAAATTCACAAAAGGAGAAAAGAGAGAAAGGAGGTAGGAAACTACAGGGTATTTTCTAGTTAATTTTTGGGAAAAACAATTAAAGTGGTTGATTTTGATAATCAAAATTTAGAAGTGGAAGACCAACATGCTGTCCTTTTGGAGAGGTACCTAAAACTTAATTTAAGGGAAGTGATTGATGATATAATATGTGATGCATGACTTAATTGGACATTACTGTTAGGTAAAGGATGACTGACCAACATCATATACTTTGTTTATTCTTTTTCTTATATATATATATATATATATATCTTTGTTTATAAATTCTGGTAATAATTAGAGATTGAGCTGTGAGTTTGTTGGCATGGATGATCAAGTAGCTACTCATAACCACCACAAGGGTTTAATTTGACTCCAACCTCTTTTCCGCCACTCCTCTTATGCCACATTGGTAGCACCATTTGTACCTATTTATTTATTTCTTCTACAAAAGAAATGGATGTACTGTTTGCAAAACTCCTCCAACTTCCGTACGCATATCATGGAAGTCATATTTTAATGTGTGTGCATATATATAAATATATATTATTTAAAGATTTTTTTTTCTTTTTTTTTTTTTTTTGCTTTGAAAAATGAGAGGGCTTTGGGGTCCACTGGGGGCCCTTCTTGCAACACACCTAAACTGAAGTAGTAAAAGCAACTGATGATACCAAAACAATCCAAAAAATTAGCCCATGTTGCTAAAAAATTACATGGTCTAGGAAAGTAAGAAGAAGACTAACATTTAACATTTTTAAAAACTGACTGTAAAGAACTCACAAATAGTATATTAAATTTTGGCCAAAATATAAAGCCCACATTTTATGGTTATTAAAGATGCTGCAGAAGTAAAAAGGAATAATATTATTTAACATTTGTTGGTAAGGTTGATGTTTGTAGGGGTATGCCTGGATAAAAATTAAATAAAATGTCATGAAAATGGGCCCTATAATCCCAATGAATTATGAACCTTCTTTTTTTCTTTTTCTTTTTTCTTTATTATTATTATTATAATTATTTTTTTTCCCCGCCGCAATCGCTTATCTCTTGCTAGCTAGTGGAATAATATGACTTTTTTTTTGGTTGACCAGTGAAATGATATATGACTGCATATATATAGGAGTCCAAAAAATTCATCTTTTTACAATTTATTTATGGAATTTTATATGGTTCCCGTCCATACAAAGCCAAACCCATAATAATTTTATATTTCTGACTGAAAACTAACTAAAGCCAAAATGATAATCCCAGCAGAAGAAAAAGAATTAAAAGAAAAGAAAGAATTTTAGTAGCTAGGGATGGGAAAATGCGACATAAGAAAAAGAAAGGAGCATTTGCCTATAACATGATTATCTTTATAGTTGGGTATGACCACTTTCTGATCAATAAAGAAACCTAATTCCATTAAACAACTGTTATTATTCTCTTCCCAATCCAACAATTAATCTCATACTATATATGTACAATTGCTACCATGCAGATAATATTGGGACACATTATGCTTGGAATCTGAATTAAATGGTTTTATGCTAAGATTTAGGCTTCAATTGGTACGTTCTGAGAATCTGATCTGAAACATGCTTTGGAGGCTTTTGGTATATTTTTCTTGAAGAAGCAGGATTTACCTCGCTACCTCCTTGAATTGTACTTTTCCATTTCAGCAAACTTCTGTCGCATAATTAATAACACATTTTCCAGGAGGAATAAAATAAAGAATAATAATAACACAAACAAAAGGCAACAAACATCATATCTACCAAATAGCGCATTTCTGATTGTATGTTTTGAATGATAATTTGTGATTAATTCTTGATTGTAGAAATTTTTGATTTTGCCAGGAGAGAGTCATATTTGAGCTCAATTATTGGGATACAAACAATATCTAATTTGATAATGTGATAGTTTTGGTCTGAATTTCTTTGTTCTCGCGCGCTGAGTGAACATATTCTTTGTATTTCTCCATGCTATCGAAGAGCATGCGATATAATACAAAACGGTAGAGAAAATTTAATAATATAATTCTACAACAGGCTTTCAGCGCCTTCCTTTTAAAGTATAAAAAAATGTACAATATAGAGGCAATGATAGGGGTATCCCTTCTTTAATATTACGATTTAAAAAATAGAAAAAACGAAATTTCGTAATGATAGGGGGTTAGCAAGTTCATATTCTTCAAACTAAAGGAACAACATTTACGGACAAAATAAATAAGGTTATTATATGTTAACTGGACAAGTTGTATTTAGTTAAAGAGACATGTGATCATATGTGATCCAGTATATGCTTCCAGGTCCATGACCATTATACCTACCTTTTACCTTATATTAATTTAATTAGTCGGTCCACTTATTTTCTGAAACAAAGAAAATTGAGCTGATTTTTGTCTGGTTAAGATGTTAACAGCCTAGAGGTACTGGATAAATCATGGGCGACCAGAGTGCCAAAATGCTGTGGATGTTTCTTCGAAGAAGATAAATTCAAAATTATATTCAGCTATTACTTCAACTCAGTGTCATTGCTATTCTCTCTCAACATACATAAATACATTTATATATATATATATATATATATGGTAAAGGATTTATGACTGTCCAGTCTGTCCCTCTCATATTTATATATATATATATATATATTGAATTCCAACCAAAAATGAAAATAATAATGGCAATAATAACAATTTGTGGGGATGGATAATATTTTACCACTTGTTCTAAAATGGCTTCTTCACTACAGAACTAAATTATTTAATCCCTACATGAATTATGGAGTCTAATTTGTCAAAAAAAGAAAAAAATCTTTTTAACAAATCAATTAAATAAAAATGATCTATTTTGAGGTCATGTGAGCAGCTTGGAATTTAGATGCGTTTGTAATTTGGATTTCTGCAACAAATCCAAATAATAGATGATGAAAGGTCCAAAAGGGCCCAGTCTAAAATCTAACAACCCAATGACCATTAGGCTTTGGTAGAAGTTGTGAAGATATGAGATGGGCCACAAAGACTCTTTTTCTCCTTTGGACGGGCCGTATGGATGCCTTATCGCCTTTAAATCATGGCCTTCAATTTTTTTGACCCTCTCTTAAATTAAGAAATAATATGCTTTGCAAATTGACACCAACAAAAAATTACAGGCCAAAAATTGGATCCACTCCGTTTTCTTAATTTGTATGATTTCAATTAATAATTATTTTGTACAATTGGCATATATTTTTTGATATTTCTGTAAGATACTAATGTTAAAATAAAAGCAGTATATTTCTGGCTGACTTTTTATACAAATATGTTTTGGACTTAATGTATTTACATTTCTACTTGTCATATAATTATACAAAGTGTACAAATAACAGCAATAATGAAAAATACTAACAATAAGCTCTTTGATTATAGGTACAAATTAGGAGCTTCATTTACTCCGTTTCATTTCACCTACTAAATTTTGATCCAATTTGTCCAATTTGGGAGTTTTTATTTTCCTTCCACTGGACTCTGTAAAGTTATAGAAAACTTTCTATGTTATTATTATTATTATTATTTTTTATTAGCGTGATAGTGAAAACCACGTGAAGAGCCGACTGAGCCATAAGAGTCAGAGGATTAACCAATAAACCAATGTTTAAACTCTTTAATTTTCTCTAAGAAGACAAAATCCCATCAGATCAAAAAGTTTCACAATCACATAACATCATCACCGTGAAAAATGAGGTGTGGATCATCATAATTACTCAATTTTCGCCAAATATTACGTGCCGTTGTTCTTGAATGATGTGGACACTCACGTGGTCGTGGGTTTTCATTCCGACCGTTCGATCTACCTTAGGCTTATGGATCAGGTTTGATTCAAACTGTCAACAACCACCATTAACGGCAACATTGTCGATCGTATTTCGCTTTCGTTGATAAATGAAATAAAACAACTGAAAAAACTGCAAATCTTGTGTGGGAGCTCATTACGTATCTCCTGAAATGGGGGGTCTATAGCTCAATGACTACTTTACACGCCAAAATACTTAAATTCTCTTGTGGGACCAAAAATCTTCGTCTGACCCAGAGCCAAGAAATATTTTTTTTTAATATATATATATATATATATGTATAAAAAATAATATTGTTCCCTATGGTTTATTTAATACGTATAATATATATAGATATAATTGAATTTAAGAAAAAAGAGAAGTTTAGAAAGACTTGTGACCATTTCTTGGCTCAAAATTGTTATTAATTTTCTATAATTCAAAAGAAGCATATACCAAATGAAGCTTTACTTAATTGATTCAAAATGTAGAGCAGGAAAATAAGACCAATATCGATTTTATATTTGAATCTTTCTTAATTACCCAAAAAGTTTATGATAATAATATATAAAGGCGCGGCAAAATAATTGCTTTCATATTAAGGGGTCAAGTGGTAGCATGTTAAGGATGGAACAAGAATCTATGCCGCCAAGCCTTTCTGATCCTTTCAAATTAATAATTCAAACAAATGAAGATCAGGCCAATACTAAAATAAAAAAAAAAAAAAATGGCGAATTTAGCAACTGATAAGGTCAGGTTACGTATATCAAAGAACATTATAAAAATGTTATATAGATATCCGTCTTCCTTCATTTTAACATATTATTAAGTTAGCGATTTTTCTCTTTCTGTTCAGGGACCAACCCAAATAGAGTAAATATTTTTATATGGTTTTTTAACAAATTTTTTGAAGCTTAACAAAAATATAATAAAAAACATCAAAATTTTAAGTCATATCAACCATGTGTCAACAATTTGTTGAAAGATTATGTAAAATTAGATGGTTCAAGAACCAATTGAATTTTTTCCCACATAGGGTACCCCCTTCAATTTTTCTTTATTTTTATTTTTTTTTATTTTTTTTATTTTATATTTTTAAATTTTTAAATTTTTAAATTTTTAAATTTTTAAATTTTAAATTTTTATGTTTTTTAGTTTTCTTTGTCATTTTTCAATTTTCTCTAAAATCCCCCCATCATTTTATTTCCTAGCTAGTTTATATATATATATATATATATATTTTAAAAATATTTTGTTTCAATTATCTACTTTTTATCTCTTACTTTTCTTCAATATTAACTGCTTAATATAATTAAAATATTTATCTATTAGTGTTTTTTAATATAATACTTTTTTAGCTTAAATTATTTGTAACTGAAAAAAAAAGCTGATTATTATATATATTTATGTTTTTGTTCTTTTTTCTAAGTTTCAAATTACTTTGGTTAATTAATTTTTAATAATTTTTTTCCTCCTTCTTTTGCTTCGAGGAGAATGTTTAATTTTTTTTATTAAAATTTAATCAATTTATGATTGCCAAAGCATTTGAATTATATATATATATATTTTTTTATTTTTGACATAAAAAGAAAAAAAGTACTTTTTAGCCTACTTCTTTAGTCAAAATTCTAATTAGTTTGATTACGATATAATAAACAATGTTTCGTTTTATTATATATTTGTATTGCTCAAAACAAAAATTGAAAACAATTTACATTATTTTATAATTAGTTTAATTGTGATATAACAAACAATATCTCGTTTCACTATATATTTATATTGCTCGAAAACAAAAATTAAAAACATAATTTATGCTATTTCATAGTGGTGCCCCTGAAATTTTTTTCTACGTCGGTCACGGTCTCCATCTCTAAGTTCCATCGCCACATATGGCAAAGAATTTGCACAACATTTTAGTCTTCACGAGACAATTGCATCAGCAGCAAATTGTCTGCTTTTCCAGTAAAAGCATAATTATCACGTCTCTGTGATCCGAGACTCTTCTTTTTTTTTTTTTTTTTTTTTTTTTTTCCTTCTCTTTTGAAAAAAAATATAATATTAATTATTAAGAAAAGGGAAAATGAGATGACCTTGGAGGCCTAGACTACGGCTAATCTTCAAACCTATAAACATATATTGAATGATCCCCAAATCTATTTTTCTGTACATGCACTGATGGTGGGGGGAACTTCTAAAAGATTTCCACATTCCGCCAATTCCTCGCTACAACAAATTTTATATGAAAAGTAGAATTTTCTAATTTGAGCTCCTTAATTTGGTCATACACATTAACAAATTCTTTTACGAATTTAAAAACCGGAAAATTGTTTAAGGATTGGATTAATTTTTTTCTCAATTAGTATTATTTTTTTATATAAAAAAAATCTTGTAATACAAGAGGAATCAAACTATAATTCGTTTTCATTTCCGGACAATATATAATACAGAGTAAACTTCAAGTAATCAAACTAGAATTAGATCTAACATGACATTAACAATATGTTGGGCCTACTACCATTTTCTATTATATGTGTTGATGACGTCATGGAGATCAATAATTACAAGAAATAGCCCATTTCTTCTTAACTCGTAAGTTTGAAAACCAAATTATAAAATTGTACCCGTCCATCGCACCTTGCTGAAGACTACGTCAAGGAAAGTACTTATAATTGGAAACCCAAACTAAAATTCTCATATTTCTATATTATAATAATGCAAAAAGACCTAAATAAATATCGATTGGCAAGGGATAGGGAAAATGGCACGTGGCTTTAAACAATTGGACGCATTAGAATGCAAGCCCTCTCGTTCTCCCTCTATAAATAACGACTGCTTTATCGACAAATTCATCAACAACACAAAATAGCCCTCCAGCAAAGGCAACTGCCACAGATTCCAGTTGCGGTTGTCTTCTAAGCATTAGTGACTAGTTATGGCTTTTGTTCGTCCACATTCGTGGTCTACCTTTACTCTACTAGTTTTGTCTTGTCTTCTTATAAACCCAGGTTCTTGTTTCAAACCCAAGCTCTTTTACAATGTCTCAAAATATGAATCCGATTCTAATTGGTCCCCAGCCGGTGCAACCTGGTATGGAAGCCCCAGCGGCGCCGGAAGCGACGGTAATGCCATAATGGACACTGAAAATATATCTATCAATATTGTTCAAATGTCACACTAACATATATATATATATATATATATGTATACACTATTGTTATATTAAGATTTTTAATTAATTAAATTGTTGTTTGTGTATATATATATAGGGGGTGCTTGTGGATATGGAAATGCTGTAGAGCAAGCACCATTCTCTTCAATGATCACGGCTGGGGGTCCGTCGTTGTACAAATCTGGCAAAGAATGTGGAGCTTGTTATCAGGTGCAGTTCATTATGTAGCATAAATTAAACTTTGTTAGTTTCAGAAGAGTAAATCGCACAAACAATTAACTTGGTGGGTGTTATTTGTAAATGTGGGCCTGAATTTTAGGTAAAATGCACAGCGAGTGCTAACGCAGCGTGCTCGGGGAACCCGGTGACTGTGATTTTAACCGATGAGTGCCCTGGTTGTGTTTCGGAGTCTGTTCATTTTGATTTAAGCGGCACCGCTTTCGGATCCATGGCGCTTCCTGGCCAAGCTGATAAACTACGCAATGCTGGAGTCCTGCAGGTTCAATATCAAAGGTACTTAATCTTCACTATCCGGAAAGTGAAAAAAAAAAAGGAGCACAGAAAAGTCAAGCTTTTTTTTTTTTTTCTTTTTTTTCCCCCTCAAATTTCAATAAGCATGATTAATACCCATTAACTAGAGAGTCATGAGATTTTTTCATAATTTATGTTCCCATGCCTGTGGTTTTATCAGAAGGAGTACATGTAATTATTACTCTATTTTCAGATATTTTGACACATGGTAAAATTAATAATAATTAATTATTATTAACCATGCTATAATTAATAATAATTTTATTATTAATTAGCATATATTAATTACCATCAGACTAAAAATAGTTTTTGTTTAATATTGATTTTGTCTTGTATAAACATATGCAGAGCAAAATGCAACTACCCTGGTAAGACGATAACCTTCAAGGTGGACGCAGGGTCTAATCCGAACTACTTTGCAACTCTAATCGAATACGAAGACGGAGATGGTGACCTTGCTTCAGTGGACCTGAAACAAGCAGTTGACTCGGACTCATGGCTTCCCATGCAGCAGTCATGGGGTGCGGTCTGGAAACTTGACGCTGGTTCTACCTTACATGCCCCCTTCTCGATTCGCCTGACGGCGTTAGAGTCCAGCAACACCATCGTAGCAAACAATGTGATCCCGGCTGGTTGGACGCCTGGTCAAACTTATAGATCTGTTGTCAATTTTGCTACCTAAACTCTATATGGAATTATGCTCTTGAAGGCTATTCTTAATTACAAAAGTCAACTTATTAGCATGACTTGCGGTTTGTCTTCATGCAATATAAAATTACATATAAATAAAAAGTAGGGCTCTCCTTTGTGGAAAGATATGTGTGCATTGCCTCTTTTATTCTTCCTTTTTTTTTTTTTCTACCGTTCGTACATTATATAATCATAATATATATATATACATATATAAATATATATATATATATATATATATATATATATTTATTTATTTTGGCAACATTAGTAACGTGTAACATGGACCAAATGAGATATTGTATGACCAATTGAAATTAACACGAAATATTAAATGAGGTAATATCATAATAATGAAAACTTTAAATAATTTTAGCAAAAAAAGATAAAAAAGAAACCTTTAAATAAATAAATTCTTCACTTCACGTAATAAAGTATTACAATCAAATAATTTTTAATTTGAATCTCTCACTATTATCTTTGCAGGATCAATTTAATGACAATGTCCATTTTATTATTATTTTTCTATAATTTAAAGTTTACGTTTTGGATTTGAAAATGTATTATTAATGATTTTTACTATTAGATTAAGCTAAAGAATGACAAATCAGTCATTATTTAAATTAAAATTCTTGTTCATGAATTAAGTATGTAAGGAAAAAAGAAAAAGAAAAAAGAAAAATAAAGAATACAAATATATTACCAATAAGAGTGTAAGCTTATTTCAACAAAAAAAGAAATTGTAAGTTTGCTTATTAATTTTTACTTTTTTTTAATTTTTTTTATCATTTATTGATTTTTACTTTGCCAATGAAACATTCTAAAACCTTATTTTTAATTTCTAGAATATGATAACTAAATAAAAGGGTATTAACACATATGGCCTACGATTGGACCCAATGTTAACTATCTGCCCTAAATGTAACCTAACACACTAACACAGCATATAGTTTGTGGAAGCGACCAAATAATATATATATATATATATATATGTATGTATGCATCTATTGTACATTTTTAATATAATAACAATTTATAAAGAGGAACTATCAAAGAGAATATTAATAATCATTCACAGTTTATTTTTATAAAATTTCATTCGCAGTTTATCTCTATAAAATTTTCACAATATCTGTGAAGTCCCACATCGGTTAGAAAAGAGAACGAAGCATGACTTATAAGCGTGTGGATACTTTTGCTTTGCAGATGCGTTTTGACAAAACCTTGAGGGCTGGATTGTAAGAGAATTTTTCAGGCCCAAAGAGGACAATATCTACATGCGAGTGGTCTGGGTTGGGCTGTTGCAGATGGTATCAGAGCTGGATCCGGATCGTTGTGCCAGCGAGGACTTTGGATCCCAAGGGGGGAGGATTGTGAAGTCCCACATCGGTTGGAAAGGGGAATGAAGCATGGCTTATAAGAGTGTGGATACCTTTCCTTTGCAGATGCGTTTTGACAAAATCTTAAGGGCTGAGTTGTAAGAGGATTTTCCAGGCTCAAAGAGGACAATATCTGCATGCGAATGGTCTGGGCTAGGCTGTTACAATATCTAACCTGATATATACATAGCATGCCACGCTACCATCGAGTATTTTGTGCAATTTCAGTTTATATGAAAAATAACCTTTGTAATTTGAGCTCTTTAAATTTCGCCGTATATATTAAAAAGCTGTTTTATTTTATTTAAAACATTCCAGAAATTTGGTTAAGTATTGAACTAATTTTTTCTTTCTTTAGCTGTTTTATGAATTTAAAACATTTCAGAAATTTGGTTAAGTATTGAACTAATTTTTTCTTTCTTTAGCTGTTTTATGAATTTAAAACATTTCAGAAATTTGGTTAAGTATTGAACTAATTTTTTCTTTCTTTTTCTTTTTGAAAAAAAAAATGTTATTGTACCACACATAATTATACTCGTCTGTTACACCTTGGTGAAGAATACGTCAACGGTGTTAAGAGTAGAGATCTTCTAAAAAACAAGCATATTTCCATTGATAGGCTGTGCATAATATAACTTAACTAAAGAGTTATCACAGCTTTTGAATTTATTAGACAGTTTATTCTATTGTCATATGTACTGATTTAAATATAACAAATCAGTACATATTCTTTTCTCATGTCTGTATTCTTAAATCTATAATAGATTTGTTAGTATATTCTTTTCTCGTGTCCATGTTCTTAAATCTATAATAGATCATGTTATAGATCATGTTAGATTTAGATTAGTTCATATACAACAAACCACATTTGACTTAAATGAACATGTCCATGTGAGTGTCCTTATGTACTAATTCATTTGCATAAATCAGTATATATTCTTTCCTTATGTCCATATTCTTTCCTTATGTTGTGGACACTCACATGGTCTGTTGTAAATTATTTAAATCTAACCTAATTTACATTCCTAAAATATTTTCCTAAACATAAGGAAATAATATGTACTAATTAATTATAGATCTAGAAAATATATCAAGAGGGGAACCATTACATACAAATGATAGACACAAATTCTAACTACTTACATGACATGTAATGTAACACCCCGTCCCGAACCATGTCGGAATGTCAGGACCCGTCCAAAGTTCCCCACCGGAACCCTAGACAAGCCTTGATCCCAGGGAAACCCTACCGGACCCTTCTGTGGAAGATCCGGCAGAACCTCCCCTAAGGGATGGACTTACCACAAAATTTCCTGCACTGAAAACACACTTCTATAATTGTTCCCTTATTCCTCCCACAGTACGACGAACTGGTTCCACAAATTTCAGCACTCCAAAATAAAAATACAGTAATCCAGTGCAATACAAATACATAAGTGTCCCATACAGTATACAGAGCTTTATGAAGTACTACAAAATATAGAATACAGCAAAAGTGAAAGAAATATTACAACTGCAGTAAAAGAAGAACAAGGTACTGCGCGAACAAATACAGCGAGGAAGATCAAGTCCGCTCCGAGTGAACACCGACAACCTGGTACCTAGAGGAACGGAATTTAAGAGTGTGAGATGCTAATCATCTCAGTGAGCGACCCTACTACTCTACACTATCATACCACGGTAATAGGTATATAAATAATAATTATTTGGAAATAATAATTTCTCTCAAAACCCTTACAATTCTCTCAGTTGGAAAGGTTCCCCTTTTAAAACATTTTCACAAAACCCTTTATTCATATTTCCCGAAAACCAAGACATCAATTAAATACCAGAAGCGGTAACAATTATATTTTTAATTCTAATTCAGTTTCCAAACATTTTATTTTTAAAACACAGTTCTGAAAATCATTTGATGCACCCACTATATACCAGTGGCGCCAACAGTACCCAGCGTCCCAAGGTACCGCCAGACATGAGGTTATAGAAAGAAACCGGCATACGGTCGCGTGGCGTCCCACAGCGCCGCTGCTAACCTGGTGTCCCGGCCAAAGGGGGGTGGCCGCCCTCTCCGATGGCATCCACAGGACACCCTCATAATATCAACCGCGCGCTACTCACACCCACCTGCGCGCTAATCACAACCGTGTGCACACTAACCATATCACATATACCATATCACATAATCAGAACACCAGTACATGCACGGTGCATCTAAAAATTATAAAATCCATAAATTTAAATCATAAAACAAATTTCACATTTTTCATAAGCATAGCGGGCATAATCCATCCGCTTGAACCGGGAAATTCTCCATAATTTCCTTATAATCCATACCGTAAATTCCATGATTTTCAAATCCACCAACTCCCAAATCCATCAATTCAAATATCCACATTTTTTCCAAGCATAAATAATTTCTCGAAATATCATAATCAAATCCCATAATATTTTATGGGCATATTTCATAAAAATTGAAATCACCAACATAACCAAATATTTTCCTTGAAATATTTGAAATTCAAATCGTGCCCAATTTAACATTAAAACCACACCAATTTCAAAATCCTCAAAACCATAAATTAATTTCACATGGCATAAATTGGTGAAATACACATTTTTTTTTTTAAATCCGATAAATTCACAAATAATTCCACCATAAATCAAATAAATATTTGGCACATAAAAATTAAATTCCAAATATTTAAATCACACATAATATATTCACCAATTAAATTTCCCAAAATTAAATTGAAGGTGGGTCACTCACCTTGTGCACGTATCTCAATCAAGATCCTCCGCAGGATCGACTTCGCTACTTGCACGTGCACCTAAAACATCCACAGTACCAAAACCACAAATATTAATATTTTATTCGGGTAATCCCCAAATGGGTACCCGAGGAGCGAACACCAAACGATAACTAAAATTTACGAATTATATACCGAATCGAAGCTCGAGTGATGCTAATCACAGATCCGGTCTTAATTTCCGATGATCGTACCCGACGGGGTCGGAATTTTATCGGGAAGCTTTTCGGGTTTCGGCTCCGCAATTCTCCCAAACCGTCGCGAATTGGTGGAAACGGAAGTCGGATTTGGGTTCAGGAGGTCGAACACTGCGGACTGGAGCTGGCCGAAATTTTCGGGGTACTCACCGGAACAGTAATTTCCGGCGGTGGCCGTTTGCTGTGAAATTTTGCAGATTTGTAGATCGTGAGGAGAGCAATCCAACGGGACCGACGGTGAGCAAAACGGAGGTCGGACGGCGGAGAAATCACCGTTTGAAGATTTTCGACCCCTCGCCGGAAAACGCTCCGATCCCGGCGCGTCGGTGGTCCGATGGCCGTGATTTTTGGTGGGTAGGCCGGACTTGAGGAGAGGATCAAGGCTGTCAGGCGCGTGTGGCCGGAAAATGGCCGGAACAGTGCCGATTCGCGGTGGCCGGCGGTGGAGGGGAAAAATCGCCGCCAAACTTCGGACGTCCGATCCGGGCGCGTCCGGCGGCCGTTCGCCGTGAAATTTGGAGGTTTTGCCGGAAATGAGGTGGGCAATCTGGCTGGCCGGCGCGTGTACAGTAACTAGGCCGGAAAAACGTGAAAATGACCGGCGGCCGGCGGGTCCTCTTTCTCTCTCCTCTCTCTCTTTCTCTCTCTTCTCTCTCTTTCTCTCTCTTCCCCGAGAGTTTTTCAAAATTAAAACCCTGCGTGACACTGTTCATGCCACGTGGACCACTCAGAAGCTGACACGTGGCATTTCACTGTTCACGACCCAAAAACATTAAAATAATACGGTATCCGGTAAACTTCAAACGTCCATAACTTTTTAACCGGATGTCCGATTTAAGCGTGCCGCTAGTCTATGAACTCGTATCGACGAGTACTTTACAACCATACAAGAGTCAACTCACAATTACATCACAAGAAAAAGTCAACTCCCGGCACCTTTTAGACAGTTTACACTTCAACTTGTTTTGCCCATAACTTTCAAACCGTAGCTCCGTTTTCGACGTGCTACTAGTCTACGAACTCAGGGCGTCATGCACTTCGCCACGGTATCCTGGTCAACTCGAAATTCCCACCGAGTCAAAAAGTCAACTTTGACCCCTTCGGTCAACGGTCAACCTCGGTCAACGTGCACGGATTCCGGTGCGATTCGGGACGGGGTGTTACAGCCTTCCCCCCTTACAAAAATTTCGTAGACTAGTAGCACGATGAAAACGGAACTACGGTTTGAAAGTTATGAGTAAAACAAGTTGAGGTCCAAACTGTCCAAAGGGTGCCGGAGTTGACTTTTTATTCATGCAAAGTTGAGCTTTGACTCATGCATGGTTGTAAAGTGTTCATCGATACGAGTCCGTAGACTAGCGGCACGTCCGATTTAGACATGTGGTTTGAAAGTTATGGACCTGTAGAGTTTTTTTTAAATACTGTATTATTTTAATATTATTTTTTTAACGTGTAACGATGTGGCATGTGTGACTTAATGAAGGTGACCATGTGTCACCATGTTGAGAAGCCATATGTCAACCATGTGTAATATCATATTATTTTATTATTATTTTAAATAATAATATTATTGTTTAATTATTTAATTATTTTTATTATTTTATTTTATTTTATTTTTTTCTTTTTCTTTTCTTTTCCCCCACGTGGGAAAAAAGGGGACCCAGCCCGTTCTTTTTCTTTTCTTCTTCCTTTCCTTTCCTTTCTCCCTCTCGGCCTCACCGTATTTTTCAAATTCCGGCCACCCATAAGCTACACGCGCCGGCCAGTGATGAGCGGAGGGAGGAGGCGAGCTCGGCCGCCAATTTTCACGGTCACCGGCTGCCCGACAAGCCCCGATCGGGCCGGAGAAGCCGCCGATCGAAAAAATTTCTCTCTCCTCTTTTCTTGTGTTTTCCGGCCAGCTCAGTCCAAATTAAACCTCTTCTCCCCCTATTTTGAATCCTCTGAGTTCAAAAATGGCCTCCAATCTCAAAAATTCAAAGCGGTTTGCGAGATACGAGGAATTGAAAACTGGCCGAAGCTTTCCGGCCAAATTCCGGCCACCTCCGGCGGAATTGGGGTCGATGGAGACCGGGTTTGTAATCCTCATCGCTCAAGCTTCAATTCGGTATATTATTCGACTATTTTGGATAATGTTTGTGTTTGACCCCCTGGGTACGGGGTATTATTTACCCGATTAAAATATTAATTTATTTGACTGTGTGTAAATTTTGTTCTAGGAGCACGGGTGAGTCATGGAATTGATCCCATGGTGGATCATGGTTTAATTGCGTGCTCCAGGTGAGTGACCCACCTTGAAAACTATTTTTGGGCAATTAATTATATTTATATGGTGTTGAATCGATATCTGTAATTTGTGCTCATGTGACGTATTTTAAATATAATTTGGAAAAATATTATTTTATATATATTTACCCATTGGTGCTAAACGGAAATTTGGGGGTTATTAAGAAATTCCCGATTATTATTTTATTGTGATTAAATGGTATTTGTTACACATGAGCAAGTATTTTCAGTAATTAATTGTGTCTGGATTTTATATCATTTTTGGGCAATTAATTATGTTTAATTGGTATTTAAATTATGCTCATGTGGTACAATTTAGTTATGGTTTTATTGTGATTTAATTTATTTATTATGCATGAGCAAAGTATATTTCGGTAATAGTCGTGCGTGGTTTTAAGTATTATTTTGGGCATGATTGGTTTAAATATTTTATGAAAATATTTGTTAAATTGGTGGTTTAATTTTATAATTATGCCCACGGTATTTTATCTGTTGAACCTCGTATTACGAGAAAATTATGGTTTATTTGTTATCGATGTTTTCGTACCGGTTTGTTAAATAAAAATATGTGGGATGGTAAGTGTGAAATTTTGATATATTTCCCATGGTAATTTTGGAAAACGGTACGGTTGGTTAATAATAATTGTTTTAGACGCACTCATACAGTATTGGTGTTCTGGTGTATGGACACGTGGTAGCGCGCAAGTATTATGTCTCCCGTGGTTGCCATTGGACCGTGGGTAGGCAAGTTTGTTATTGGCCACAGCCGCCCCTCCCTTGGCGGGGATGATGGTTTCAGCAGCGGTACTGTCGGGACGCCGAAGTGCCGTTTGCAAGTTTCTCTCTTTAATCTCCCCGCCAGTCGGTGCTCGGGACGCTGGGTATCAGAGGGCATCACTGGTATATGGTGTGATGCGTCAAGTGTAATTTTCAGATAAAGTTTCAAACCCCAAAGGTGTTCAAAAATTATTTATTATAATTTATTACATTTTAATTACATATTGGGGTATTTATTTATTTGTTGTTTATTAAATTATTTGGTCCCTTGGTTTTCGGGAAGTACGAATATCGGGTTTTGTGAAAATGTTTTAAAAATGGGAACATTTCCAACGGAGTGAATAGTGAGGGTTTTGAGAGAAATTGTTACCTCAATTGTTTATTATTTATTTATTTAATTGTTGGTATTAATTAAAGTCCTTTCTTTGTTATATTATAAATATTAAAGGTGTTCAGTAGATAGGGTCACTCACTGAGATGATTAGCATCTCACGCTCTTAAATTTCGTTCCCTTAGGTCTAGGTTGGAGACGTTGATTGTCCGGGGCGAGCCCAACGTCTCAGTTCGTTGCCGAAAGTTCAAGAAGTATTTCTTCCCTTTTTCCTCTCTATCTTGTATTGCTTTTTATCTGTCATGGTATTAATTCCACATTTATTGTATAATGCTCTGTATACTGTATTGGACGTGTAGTTGTTATTATTGCACTGAGTTGCTGTTATCTTTTGAAGTGCTGAAATTTGTGGAATCAATTTGTAGTATTGTGGGAGGAATAAGGGGATGATTATAGAAGTGTGTTTTCAGTGCAGGTAATTTTTGGTTAGTCCTACCCTTAGGGGAGGTCCTGCCGGATTTTTCGTTGGAAGGTTCGGAGGTATTTCCCTGGGATTAGGGCTTGTTTAGGGTTCGGGGAGGAATCTTGGACGGGTCCTGACATGTAAAAGCTATTAATAATTCTTTTCTTATTCAACTAAAACATTTTAAAATTTAAGATTTTAGTTAACTGTTATTTATTAACGACAATTTTAATTCAAAATACAAATATAGAAGTGAAAATTTAAACAAAAAATAAAGTTCTATTAAAGTAGGAAAGTTTACCAATCAATGATAAAAATAATTATGCCATTTTTAGTAGAGATTATTTGGGCTATTGGATTGGATAAGAATCACTTAAGTTTTTTTTTTTTTTTAATTACAACAATTTTTAATCTAAAAGGAAACCACAACCTATATAAATGATAAAATAAAGTCAAAAATGGAGAAAACTGTATAAGGAATTTACAACCTAAAAGGGGTCACAAATTTATTTTAAAAGATAAAAAAGTAATATGCATGATATTATACATATGATTTTTCCTTAAAAATAAAAAAGAGATCTAGGACTGCCTATCTAATGTCAATGAATGTATTTTACTATAGGTCCACATATTTAACCCTCGGCCTTAGCTAATGTTGAGATAGTAATGCTCCTAATATCATAATATTTAACAAAAATATTTATTAAATGACACGTTTTAATATAATTTAAGCATTAATAAATAAACTTTTAAATAGATAAATTAATTAAAACATATAAAAAATTAAATATTACTATATTATTTGTTTAAATAAATTTGGTTCACAGTTTAATCAATCTAGCCTTATTGATTTTAAAAATGTGAATCTATAAGGCACGATTAGTGAGGGAATTTAATGAACATAAGGAAAGAATATCTGCAGATTTACCATAGATTCAGCTAAGATATTAAAATCCTTTAAAGGGAATGCTTATAATTGGAAATTGAAACTAAAATTCTCTTTTCAATATTATAATAATACAAAAAAAGACCTAAATATCGATTGGCTTGAGATGTGGAAAAGGGCACGTGGCTTTAAATGATTGGAGGCATTGTAATGAAGTCTCACGTTCTCCCTTCTATAAATACCGACCTGTTTATCCACAAGTTCATCAACAAAAATAGCCTGCAGCAAGACAATTGCCACAGGCTCCAGTTACAGTTGTCTCCGAATTAGCACTAGTGATTGACTTGTTATGGCTCTTGCGCGT
The DNA here is from genome assembly GCF_031755915.1 of Ziziphus jujuba. Classification (NCBI taxonomy): domain Eukaryota; kingdom Viridiplantae; phylum Streptophyta; class Magnoliopsida; order Rosales; family Rhamnaceae; genus Ziziphus; species Ziziphus jujuba. Next base: position 4,504,569 of record NC_083385.1, on the reverse strand, counting down.
TCACATTCGTGGTCTATCCTTACGCTACTAGCTTTGTCTTTTCTTCTTATAAACCCTGGTTCTTGCTTCAAACGCAAGCTCTTTTATAATGTCTTAAATGAGTGTCAATCCACTTGGTCCCCAGCCGGGGCAACCTGGTATGAAAGCGCCAACGGTGCTGGAAGTAACGGTAATTCCATAATGGACACAAAATATACTTATCCATATTCTTCAACTGTTAACCAGGCTCATATAAATATATATACATGCCTATATATACTTGTTCTACTATACTTTTTAATTAATTAAATTATTAATTATTTGTATATATTATTAATTATTTGTAAATAGAGGGTGCTTGTGGATATGGAGATGCTGTAGAGCAAGCACCATTCTCTTCATTCACAACGGCTGGAGGTCCATCGTTGTTCAAATCTGGCAAAGAATGTGGAGCTTGTTATCAGGTGCCATACTTCATTAATTTGTAACATAAACTCTGTTAGTTTCAAATGAGAAAAGGCAAGAGTAATTAACTTGGTGTTATATATATATATATATATATGGGTGTGGGGCCCGAATTTCAGGTGAAATGTACAGAAAGTGTTAACGCAGCATGCTCGGAGCAACCGGTGACAGTGGTTATAACAGACGAGTCCTGGTTGCGTTTCGGAGTCTGTTCATTTTGATTTAAGCGGTACTGCCTTTGGAGCCATGGCGCTTCCTGGCCAGGCTGATCAACTACGCAATGCTGGAGTCCTGGAGATTCAGTACCAAAGGTAATTTATACATTGGGCAAAAATTTATATATAATTATCATATTATGTAAATGATGTGGTATAACACACTATTTATAAATGGATATTTAATAAATATATTATATAGTTTATTTGTTTCATTTTATTATTATATTTTACTTATGATTATAGATAATTAAGTTAATTTGGTATGCACGTGATTAATACAAATGGTAAGGGATAACATAACGCCACCATTATATGCAAGTATTTTTTTGTTTGTAGATAGGGAGATGAAAAAATGACTTTTTTTTAATGATTAATTAACACTTATTAACAAGAAGATGTTTCACATACACGGGGCGTTTATCAGAGCGAGCCCATGTAATTACTGTACCCTATTATCAAATATTTCAACCTTAATATGCCAATTGTCATTTTTTTTATTGGAATGCATGCATATTATTATTATTATTATTATGCTTAATTTTGATTTTTTCACTGTTTCATTCTCCAACAAAGAGTTATTCATTTGATTTTTACATCTTCAGAATTTTCTATCTCATTTTGCCCAATTAAAAATTAAAATTTATGGTGTGTCTAACAATACACGTATATATATAAATATGTCCAGTGCAAAATGCAGCGATCCCGATAAGAAGATAACCTTTCAAGCGGACGCAGGGTCTAACCCATACTACTTTGCTGCTTTAATAAAATATGTAGACGGAGATGGTGTTCAGTGGAGCTGAAACAAGCCGGTGACTCAGACTCATGGCTTCCCTTGCAACAGTCATGGGGTGCAGTTTGGAAACTTGACGCTGGTGTCGCTTTACAGGCCCCCTTCTCGATTCGCCTTACGGGGTTAGACTCCGGCAACACCATTGTGGCCAACAACGTGATTCCCGATGGTTGGAAGCCTGGTGAAACTAATACATTTGATGTCACCTTTGCTACCTAAATTATGTCTCTCTATTTTACATATATATATATATATATACACACACACACACACACACACACACACATATTTGTAGGTAATTACAGTATGCTCTTAAGGGTTATGTTGGAAAAATTTACTTCAAAGAGAGCATAAATATTTGTTAAAGCACACACACATATATATATATATATATATATATAAATCATCAAATGTAAATAACAACAAATAAATAAATTAAAAAATTAAATAAAATGTAGCCTGTTCTAATTGCAGCGGATCACGCATTAGCGTTGCTTAGATATTCCCCCACTGGATTATGTAATACATTTATCAACTTTGCTACATAAATTACGTCGTTCTGCTATATATATTTGTAGGTAATTACAGTATGCTCTTCATGGTTAACTTTAAAAAAGTCAAATTGTTAGCATGACTTGGATTTGTCTTCACGCAATATGATATTAAACATAAATAAAAAGTAGGGCTTTTTCCTTTGTGGAGTTTTTGGTGAGCTGCCTCTTTTTTTCTTCCCTTCGTACATCATCTAATCATTATTTATTAATTTGGGAAAATTGTTAAAACACGTAACATGGACTAAATGAGATATTAGAAGACAAATTCAAATTAACTACAATTATTAAATGACATAATATCATAATAATGAAATTGAGAAATAAATAAATTATTCTTTATCTAATAAAGTTTTAATACTTATTTTAAAATCTCTCTCACTACTCCTAAATTCCTAATTAGATTAAAAAGAATAAAATTCTAGACAATTTTGCTCATTAATTTTTTTATTTTTTATTTTACCTCGCCAATTAAACATTCCAAAACCTTATTTTAATTTCGAGAATATGATGTCCACGCAAATGGATATAGTCATATAACACACATGCGGCTATGCAAATGGACCCAATGGAACTGAGCATGTAGGCCCCGATCGAATATGAAAATATACCGTAAATAGCGTTGTTGCCACGCAGAGTTTCAATTTTGCCACGGCTATTAAGCATTGCAATTTCAATTTTGCCCTTAGCCCTCACTTTCTTCTCTATCCATTTCTTATTCATCGATGCATTTATCCTGAAATGTCAAAACCCAAAACCAGCTTAAAGCATTAGCTTCATGAAATGAAAAGCTGATATATTGGCGTTCATAGAAACTCACGTCTCTGCCAAAAGTAGAAGCCCTTTTCACAGCAAAAAGCTTTGAGTTACATGGATCCGAGTTTGAGGAAGGACTGTGATGTGGTTGTCCATTAAAAAAAATACTTAAAATGGCAAAAATTACTAGTGTGGCCAAAGTTAAACTCTGCGTGGCACTATCAACTTACTATTGTACGTTTGCCGTGAATGAGCAAAGTATTTACCAAGGTCTAATTGTATGCAATTATATACAATGTTCCTCAGCCAAAAAAGTAGAAAAAAAGGAGCATGTATTATGACTATGAATATGGCTATGGGATTATAAGTATGCTGTTGTGCTTACATTAATTAATTAATACAAAGCAATATTCCAGTTGAATTTATTACTAATATTAACTAAAAATGGACGATGATAATAAATATATATGGGACATACGTGAAGTGGAAGTCTAGTTGTATACTCCAGCTGGAGAAAAGCACATATGCATAATTTTTCTATTGCAGGTGAGAATTGGACATATAAAGAGTTCTGTTCAGTACTTGAGAGTTGAGACTTTTACTTTTCTCTAATAGAAGCTGTCTATTAATTAATTTTACATGCTCCTTTTTTAACTGAATAAATTTGTGCATTGTTTTTAAACATGTCTATAAGCTTATCCATTGCTACCTATGTTTTTACTATATATATAGGAATTGTGAATTTCCTGCTAACTGCTAACTCTAGCTAGGATGAAATTGTGGTTCACATATTGATATAAACTGAAAGTTTCGTACTACAGTTGATATCAGCATTTATAGTTCAAATATAGCATTTCCAAATAAAATCGGTTGGAATATTGCGTGGAATCACTTTTACAAATCAATATATAAATTTTTGATTGTGAACAAATAAATCATAATTTATTATGTTTGATATTTGCTTCGTCATTGCAGCATAATTGGACACCTATACATGATTATGAAACCATTCATATATAAAAATAACATATAGGAATAATTATTGATTTTATGCACAATATGTTTGTATACAATAAGATAGGTTATAAAAATTTATTTATTTTCATCAAATCTTAGATACTTTGATGCATTCATTGGCTTGATTTAGTTGTAAAACCACCAATAATACATCACCAACTATTCTCAACATCTTTGGTTGGATTAGATTGTGAGATCCCACATCCTTTGGAAAGGGAAACGAAACATGTGTAACAGCCCAGACCACCTGCATGCAATATTATCCTCTTTGGACCTGGAGAATCCTCTAACAACCCAGCTGTAACACCCCGTCCCGAACCATGTCGGAATTTTTGCACGTTGACCGAGGTTGACTGTTGACTTTGACCGTTGACCTAAGGGGTCAAAAGTTGACTTTTTGATCCGGATGGAATTCTAGGTTGATTGAGGTACCGTTACGAAGTACACGTTGGTACGAGTTCGTAGACTAGTAGCACGTTGAAAACGGAGCTACGGTTTGAAAGTTATGAGCAAAACAAGTTGAGGTCCAAACTGTCCAAGGGGTGCCGGAGTTGACTTTTTATTTATGGGGAAATGAGCTTCGACTCATGCATGGTTGTGAAGTGCTCGTCGATACGAGTTCACAGACTAGCGGTACGCTTAAAACGGACATCCGGTTAAAAAGTTATGGACGCGTGAAGTTTGCAAGATACCGTAATATTTTAATATTTTTGAGTTGATGAACAGTGAAATGCCACGTGTCGTCACCTGATTGGTCTACGTGGATGAACAGTGTCACCACGGTGGCTTTTATTTGACAAAAGTCTCGGGGAAGAGAGAGAAAGAGAGAGAGGAGAGAGAGAGAGAGAGAGAAACCGACCGGCCGCCGGAATCTTCAAATTTTCCGGCCGATTCTCGTTACATGTGCCGCCCAGACGGAAGCCTCTCCCCATTTCCGGCCAAACCCCAAAATTTCACGGCCGTTGGTCGCCGGACGCTCCCGGATCGAGGCGGCGAAGTTCGGCGGCGATTTTTCCCTCCACTGCCATTTGCCCTGTTTCCGACCTCCTGAATCCAAATCCGGCATCCTTTTCCGCCAATTTGCGACGGTTTGGGAGAATCGAAGAGTTGAATTCCGAAAGCTTTCCGGCGAGATTCCGGCCGCCTCGGGTCCAATCACCGGAAAGTAAGACCGAATCCGTGATCCTCGTTCCACGAGCTTCGATTTGGTATACTATTCGACTATTTTGGTTAACGTTTGTGTTTAACCCCCCGGGTACCGGGTATTATTTACTCAAATAAAATATTAATTTATTTGACTGTGTGTGAACTGTGTTCTAGGAGCACGGGTGAGTCGTGGAATTGATCCCATGGTGGATCATGGTTTAATTGCGTGCTCCAAGTGAGTGACCCACTTTTAAAAATATTTTGGGCAATTAATTATGTTTAATTGGTGTTTAATTGGTATTCAAATTATGCTCATGTGGTACAATTTAATTATGGTTTTATTGTGATTTAATTTATTTATTATGCATGAGCAAAGTATATTTCGGTAATAATCGTACGTGATTTTAAGTATTAATTTTGGGCATAATTGGTTTAAATATTTTATGAAAATATTCGTTCAAATTGGTGGTTTAATTTTATAATTATGCCCACGGTATTTTATCTGTTGAACCTCGTATTACGAGAAAATTATGGTTTATTTGTTATCGATGTTTTCATACCGGTTGTTAAATAAAAATATGTGGGATGGTAAGTGTGAAAAATTTAATATATTTCCCACGGTAATTTTGGAAAACGGTACGGTTGGTTTAATAATTATTTTAGACGCACTCATACAGTATTGGTGTTCTGGTGTATGTACATGTGGTTTAGCGCGCAAGTATTATGTGGTTTAGCACGCAAGTATTATGTCTCCCGTGGTTGCCATTGGACCGTGGGCAGGCAAGTTTGATATTGGCCACAGCCGCCCCTCCCTTGGCCGGGATGACGGTTTCAGCAGCGGTACTGTTGGGACGCTGAAGTGCCGTTTGCAAGTTTCTCTCTTTAATCTCCCCGCCAGTCGGTGCTCGGGACGCTGGGTATCGGAGGGCATCACTGGTATATGGTGTGGTGCGTCAAGTGTAATTTTCAGATAAAGTTTCAAACCCCAAAGGTGTTCAAAAATTATTTATTATAATTTATTACATTTTAATTATATATTGGGGTATTTATTTATTTATTGTTTATCAAATGTTTGATCCCTTGGTTTTCGGGAAGTACGAATATCGGGTTTTGTGAAATCGTTTTAAAAAGAGAACATTTCCAACGGAGTGATTGGTGAGAGTTTTGAGGGAAAATTATCATTTCCAACTGTTATTATTTGTTTATTAATTGTTGGTATTAATTCAATTCCCTTATTTGTTATATTATTATTATTATTATTATTAAAAGTGTTCAGTAGTTAGGGTCACTCATTGAGATGATTAGCATCTCACGTTTATAAGTTCCGTTCCCTTAGGTGCAAGGGATGGTAGACGTTCTTCCAGAGCGAACCAATTCTCCGCTGCTATCGTGTTTCGAGAAGTACCTTTGTACTCATTCATTTCAGTTGTATTATTTCTTTCATCTTTGTTGTATTTCTATTGATTAGCACTTCATAAAGCTCTGTATACTATTTGGACACTTATGTTTTATTTATGCACTGAGCTGCTGTTATTGTTGTGAAGTGCTGTAAATTGTGGAACAACTTGTAGTTTTGCAGGAAGAATAAGGGGGTGAATATAGAAGTGTATTTTCAGTGCAGGTAATTTTTGGTAAGCCCTACCCTTAGGGGAGGTGCTGCCGGATTTTCCGTTGGAAGGTTCGGTGGTATTTCCCTGGGATCAGGGCTTGTCTAGGGTTCCGGGGAGGAATTCTGGACGGGTCCTGACAGGTTTTAAAAGGCTTCGCAAGGGAAAGGTATCCACACCAACTTATATGGAGTGTTTCGTTCCCCTTTCCAACCGATGTGAGACTTCACAATTATCCAATCTTGGGGTCCAGCGTCCTCGTTGGCACACCGATCCGGGTACTGGCTCTGATACCAACTGTCAGGACCCATCTAAAATTCCTCACCGGAACCCTAGACAAGCCCTGATCCCAGGGAAACCCTACCGGACCATCCAATGGAAAATCCGGCAGAACGTCTCCTAAGGGTTGGACTTACCACAAATGTTCTGCACTGAAAACACACTTCTATATACATCCCCTTATTTCTCTCACATTACTACAATTTAATTCTACAAATTTATAGCACTCCAAAATAATAACAGGAAATACATATATAATTCAATAAATATGTGTCCAATCAGTATACAGAGCATTATACAAATGATTGTGAAATTAATACAATGATAGATGAAGCAATATAAGATGGAGAGGAAAAATGGAGGAAATGCTTCTTGGACTTTCGGCAAAGAATTGAGACGTCGAGTTCGCCCCCAGACAATTAACGTCGACTAACCTGGACCTAAGGGAACGCAATTTAAAAATATAAGATGCTAATCATTTCAATAAGTAACCCAATCTAATATACAATTATAATAGTAATAATAATTATAGTATACGTGATTAATTAAGGATAAATAAATAAATAATTAATAATTAGTTGGAAATAATATTTTTTCTCAAAACCCTCACCATTCATTTAGTTGGAAAAGTTTCCTTTTTAAAACGTTTTACAAAACCCAATATTTTATGTTCCGAAAACCAAGGAAAACAATTAGTCAATAATTTTCCAATAAAACACGAAAATTCAAGGATCGAAAATTTATAATGAAACAAATAGAAATAAAAATAACTTGTAACGATTACTAAATAGTTAATGCATGTTATAAAAATTAATATCGAAATATTAATAAAACTCACATTAAATAATTCATGGAATAATTAAGTAATTAAAATAAATTAATTTATTGAACAATTAAGCAAAGGAAAAATTAAATCAAATTAAAATCTCCATTTTAAATAATTAATAAAAAACAACATTAAATATATTCTTAATTTAAATACAATTTCAAAATATTTATTTTGAAATCCATGTTCTGAAAACCATTTGATGCACCCACTATATACCAGTGGCGCCAACGATACCCAGCGTCCCAAGGTACCACCAGACAGGAGGTTAAAGAGAGAAACCGGTGTACGGTCGCATTGTCAGGACCCGTCCAAAATTCCTCACCGGAACCCTAGACAAGCCCTGATCCTAGGAAAACTCCACCGGATCCTCCAATGGAAAATCCGGCTGAACCTCCCCTAAGGGTTGGACTTACCACAATTTTCCTGCACTGAAAACACACTTCTATAAACATCCCCTTATTCCTCCCACATTACTACAATTTGTTTCCACAAATTTATAGCACTCCAAAATAATAACCAGGAATTAATACAGTATTTAATAAAATGTGTCCAATACAATATACAGAGCATTATACAAATAAATATGAAATTTATTCAATGTCAGATAAGGAAGCAATACAAGATGGAGAGGAAAAAGGAAAGAAATGCTTCTCGGACTTTCGGCGATGAACTGAGACGTCAAGTTCGCCCCGGACGATCAACGTCTTCCAACCTGGACCTAGGGGAACGGAATTTAAAAATATGAGATGCTAATCATCTCAGTGAGTGACCCTATCTACTGTACACTTATAAAGCAACGGTAATTATAGTACATTTGGTTAATTAAGAATAAATAAGTAAATAAATAATAATTAATTGAAAATAATATTTTCTCTCAAAATCCTCACCATTCACTCCGTTGGAAAAGTTCCCCTTTTAAAATATTTTCCAAAACCTGCTATTTGTATGCCCCGAAAACCAAGGAAAACAATTAATCAACTAAATATCAAATAAAATATAATAAATCAAGCATCTAAAATTTATAATGAAAATAAAATAGAAATAGAAATAAAAATAATTTCGTAACAATTACTAAATGATTAATAAATGTCATAAACAAATAATACAAAAATATTAATGAAACTTACATTAAGACAATTCATGAAATAATTAAATAATTAAAATAAATCAATTTATTGAATAATTAAGCAAAGGAAAAATTAATCAAATTAAAACCTTCATTTGAAATAGATAATAAAAACAACATTAAATATATTTCTCCAATCCTCAAAATCCATTTAAATCAACAAATCCTTAAAACCACATAAATTTCATATATAATTAATTCATATAATTGTGCACAATAATTGAATAATAACCATAGCAATAATTAAAATAAATCAAACCACAATTTCTTTCAATTCCCAAATATATTCTTTTGGCACCAAAACATATATTAAAACATTATAATTTAACAATAGAATTTATATGGAAATTCTCTTAATATCAAATACATAAAACATATTTATCAAATATTTAATTATGAAATATTCCAACAATGAAATTTGATAATAATTACCAAAATCTCAAATTCCTTAAAACCAAAATATTTTATAATGCACAAACATTTAATTCCATTCAATTTTGGCACCAAAATTCCAAATATAAATTTATTAAATATTCAACACATCAAACATAATTTTCAAACAACCAATTTACACAAAATATATATATTTTAACATCCCAAAATAATTTTGAAGGTGGGTCACTCACTTCGAGCACGCAATTAATCCAAGATCCTCTATGGGATCAATTCCACGACGTACACATGCTTCTAGAACAACAATATTACACATTTCAAATAAATTAATATTTTATTCGGATAAATAATACCCGGTATCCGGGGAGTTTAACACAAACGTTAACCAAAATTGACGAGTAATATACCGAATCGAAGCCTGTGGAACGAGGATCGCATTACCGGCCTCCATTGACCTCAATTCCGTCGGTGGTGGCCGGAATTTGCCCAGAAAGTGCCGGCCGAACTTCACCTTCTCATAACTCACGAACCACTTCGAATTTAAAAAATTGGAGACCATATTTGAACTCAGAGCAAAATAGGGGGAAAGGGGTGGCAATTCGGATTGGGCTGGCCGGAAAAACTTAACCCGTCGCCGCCGAATTCACCGGTCCGATCTGGGCGCGTCCAGCGGCTCTGGCTGGGAAATTTGGAGGTCGAGGTCGCCGGGAACTGGGCTTCACCGGTGATCGGCGCATGTGGCCTTCCGACCACTGAAATCCAGCCAAAACGATCGGTCAAAGAGAGAGGGGGAGAGAGTGAAAGGAGAGAGAGAGAGAGAAAAAAAAATCCTTGCTGGTGCTTGACGGGCTCAGGGAAGGAGAAGGGAAAGAAAGGAAAAGAAAAGAACGGTGTTTTCCCACGTGGGGAAAAGGAAAAAAAAGAAAAAAAAGAAAAAAAGAGAAAAAGAAATAAAAAGTAAAGAAAAGAAAATAATTAAATAATAATAAAATAATATTATGATATAAAATAATAATAAAATAATATGGTATTTAACCATAGTTGACATGTGGCATCCCACCATTGTGACACATGGCATCCTTTATTAAGTCACACATGGCACACTGTTCACATATTTAAAAATAATATTAAAATAATACTGTATTTAAAAAATTTTACAGGTCCGTAACTTTCAAACCACATATCCAAATCAGATGTGCCACTAGTCTACGGACTCGTATCAACGAGTACTTCACAACCATGCATGAGTCAAAGCTCAACTTTGCATGAATAAAAAGTCAACTCCGGTACCCCTTGGACAGTTTGGACCTCAACTTGTTTTGCTCATAACCTTCAAACTGTAGCTCCGTTTTCAACGTGCTACTAGTCTATGAACTCATGACAACGTGTACTTCGTAATGGTACCTCGGTTAACCTGAAATTCCATCAGAAGTAAAAAGCCAACATTTGACCCCTTATCGGTCAACGACGGTCAAATCTGGTCAACCTTGGTCAAATTTGAGAAATTTCCGGTGTACTTCGGGAAGGGGTGTTGCACGCGTAGCGTCCCACTGCGCCGCTGCAAACAGGCATCCCGGCCATGGAGGGGTGGCCTACCCTCATCCGATGGCAACCACAGGACAACCCCATAATCACCTGTGCGCGATTCCCACCTACCTGCGCACTCATCATATCCACCTGCGCGCTAATCATATCCATATATAAAGAACACCAGTACGTGTATGGTGCATCTAAAAATAATAAAATTAATATATTTATTTTCAAATTTCAAAATCTCATAAATGTCACTGGGTTTATCCATCCAATTAAACCTGTAAATTTTCCACAATTCCTTTATAAATCATCGTCATAATCCATCACACAATTTCCATCAATTTCAAATCCATCAATTTCCCAATCCACAATATTAAAATGCGTAAGCATAATTTTTAAAATAATATTCTTAAATCCTTAAAATTCAAGATAGGCATAATTTCATTAAAATCCCATAAAATTTTGAAAATTCATAAATCCATGTAAATGCATTTTTATTAATCAAAATAAACTCACAAATAATTTCCACAATAAGTCAATTAATATTAAAATCACAATTCCTTTAAATATCAAATTTCCATAAAATCTAAATTTCCATAATTTGTCAAAAATCATATATGATTTAATGCACATATACATTTCAATTTATTCAAATTGTGCCATCAAAATTTCAAATATAATTTTGCTAAATATTTAACACATAAATATTAAATCCAAATATTTAATTATCATAAAATAAATATAATTTAACACCCGAAATTAAGTTTGAAGGTGGGTTACTCGTCTCGAGCATACAATTAACCCAAGATCCTCCATGGGATAAATTCCACGACGCACACGTGCTCCTAGAACAACAATATTGCACAACTCAAATAAATTAATATTTTATTCGGAAAAATAATACCCAGTACCTGGGGGGTTTTAACACAAACGTTAACAAAAATTTATGAGTAATATACCGAATCGAAACTTGTGAAACGAGGATTATGAATTTGGTCTTACTTCCCGGAGATCGGACCCGAGGTGGCCGGAATTTTGCCGGAAAGCTCTCAGAGGGTCGGAATTAGTGGGAAAGGAGGGGCGGTGCAACTGAAAACTCGCCGAAAAGTCGATTTCCCGAAAAGCTGGGTGGTCACCGGAATCCGCCACCTCTGGTGGCGCGTCCGGTGGCTACTGGCAGTGATTTTTGGTGGGAAGGTAGATCAGGGAATTGGTGACTCAACAGGACCGGCGGTGAGGCAAATAGAGGTTGGAATGGAGAGAAATCTGGGTTTGAAGTAATCGGCGCCGCTGTGGAAAAAAGTCTCGATCTGGGTGCATCGGCTGTCGGTTGGCCGTGATTTTTGGCTGGCCGGCCGATTTTCAGGTGGGATTCAAGCTAGGGTAGTGCGTGTACTGTTTTGGTGGCCGGAAGTGGGTGAACAGCGATTGGCCGGTTGGGTTTCTCTCTCTAGCTCTCTCTCACTCTCTCCTCCCCTCTTTCTCTCTCTTTCGCTGGCTCATGTGTTTTGGCCAAAATTAAAGCCACCCGTGGGTGACACTGTTCACTCATGGGATTGGCTGAAAATATGACACGTGGCAAATACTGTTCACTCAAGTCAAAATATATTAAAATATTACGGTATTCGAAAAACTTTGCATGTCCATAACTTTTTAACCAGATGTCCAATTTAAGTGTGCCGCTAGTCTATGAACTTGTATCGATGAGTACTTCACAACCATGCATGAGTTAAAGCTCAACTTTGCATGAACAAAAAGTCAACTCCAGCACCCCTTGGATAGTTTGGACCTCAACTTGTTTTGCTCATAACTTTCAAACCATAGCTCCGTTTTCGACATGCTACTAGTCTATCAACTCGTGACAACGTGTACGTTTTAATGGTACCTTGGTCAATGTGAAATTCCATCAGGAATAAAAAGTCAACATTTGACCAATTCTAGGTCAATGATGGTCAAACCCGGTCAACCTTTGTCAAATTTTAGAAATTTCCAATGTACTTCAGGATGGGATGTTACACATGCCTTATGAGAGGGTGTGGATACCTTTCCCTTGAGAGGCCTTCCCCAAAAGAGCCCAGAGAGGCCTTACTGACAGGGACCGTAAAATCGTGAGGAGTAGGATTGGGCTCACTACCTAGCTTTCAAAGTAGACAATATCTCGGTTGGGCCTGGGAGGCCTGGGCCAGTAGGACTTGCAGGTGAAGTGGTAGGACCCCTAAACTACTGAGAGGCCTTTTAAAACCATGCTGGCTGGGCCCAAAGCGGATAATATCTCATGCAGGTAGACTGAGTTGTTACAGTTGGTATCAGAGCCAGACCCGAATCGGTGTGCCAGCAAGGACGCTGGACCCCAAGGGGGTGGATTGTGAGATCCCAAATCCTTTGGAAGGGGAACGAAGTATGCCTTATAAGAGGGTGTGGATACCTTTCCCTTGAGAGGCCTTCTCCAAAGGAGCCCAAAGAGGCATTCCTGACGGGGAATGTAAAACTGCGAGGGGTAGGATTAAACTCACCACCTAGATTCGAAAGCAGCCTGGGAGGCCCGGACCAGTGGGACTAGCAGGTGAAGGGATGGGACCCTTAAACCACTGAGAGGCCTTTTGAAACTGTACGGACTGGGCCCAAAACAGACAATATCTCATGCGGGTGGATTGGACCGTTACAAGATTTTGGTACGATATTGTCCTTGTTAAATTAAAATATATTGTAACCATGCTAAAAAGAAAAAAAATCTTAGATATTTGTTAAAATAAAAAAAAAATTCTTATATTCTTTGAAAAAATCTTAGAAATATATAATAGATTTCATTAGATATTCACACATACAATATAAAACCTATGGAATTTTATAAAGATTCATAAATTATTCTAAGATCTAAAATTTCTTTTGAATTCTTTAAACTTCGCATTGAATACATTTCCTTTATACCTATGCATTGTAAGTCTTAAATGTGATGCATTTTGTCAAAGCTTCTCTCTCTCTCTCTCTCTCTCTATATATATATATATATATATAATTGAGAATGTTTCTCTCATATTATTTTGGGTTAATTTTAATTATCGAATTGAAAATTCCAGAAATATAGGTTGGTTTCCTCATTAAAATCAATCTCAAAATATCTAATGAAAAATGCCATTCTTGAAACCAATTAATCAGCAGTACAAACTGCCATATCTCTCACTCTATAAATATCACACAGTACTAGCACACATATATTCCACAAGTAATTAATTAATTATCGATATTTTGAGGACTGTGGTCGGCATATGGCTCGTCTTCTTCAATCTCCATTCTCTTTTATTATTTTTGCAACATTTATTTTTTCTTTCGATCATGCAAAGGCTTCAATCCCAAGCTTCTTAATATCTCAAATGCTGATCAAATGTTTAGGCAGTGGTTGCAGGGCGGAGCTACGTGGTATGGAAGCCCAAGTGGTGGAGGGAGTGATGGTAATTAACTATTTTTTTTCTTTCTTTTTTCTTTTTTTAATAAATCTGAAAGTATATATTATTAATTTTATAAATGTTGTGTAGGAGGAGCTTGTGGGTTTAATTATGCCGTAGAGAATCCCCCTTTCTACAAAATGGTATCAGCAGGAGGCCCTTCTTTATACAATAACGGCAATGGTTGTGGAGCTTGTTATCGGGTATGTGATATATATATATATAACTCACGGCACCAGATAAATCAACATTGAGCCACATCTCTTCGATTGTTGTTATAAGATCGTACCATAATTTTCACCAATTACATATAATATTCTGTGTGATTCTTACAATTTTCTTCTTTTTTATATGGTTCATGTGAGATTAATGCGTTTTTATTGTCCTTTTTATTGATTACTTGCTTATTTTATTTATATTGTTAAAAACCTTAGTAAAAATTAGAGTTTTATTTGGTCATGAAAGTCCAAAAATTAATTCCATATCAATATGTTCTTAGATAAAATTAAATTGATAATATTATAAAGTAATAACAAATTATTTCAGGTGAAATGCACAGATAACCAAGCATGCTCCAGGAGACCCGTGACTATAACTATAACAGACGAATGCCCTGGGTGTGTCGCCGAGCCATTTCATTTTGATCTAAGCGGTACTGCTTTTGGAGCCCTGGCTAAGCCTGGTCAAGCTGATAATTTGCGCAATGCTGGAGTCCTGCAACTACTGTTTAGAAGGTACTTTTCCTTTCATTTAATTACTTAAGTCACACAACATTAATTGTTTCTAATTTCATGACAAACCTTACATATATATATATATATATATATATAAATATAATACATACATATATCTTCCATTTAATGCAAAGTTTATTTAATTTTAGTATCAAGAGCATTTTCTTAATTTCCTTTCCTTTTTTAGGCGATCAAATTTTGACTTTTTTTTTTAATAAACGAAATAATATATATCTAAAATTAAGTGGCCTAATATAGAAGAGGTAATGATGCATATGGCAGAGTTAAATGCAAATATCCTGGTGTGACAATAGCGTTCCATGTTGATGCTGGATCCAACCCCTTCTATTTTGCTATGGTAAGCGAATACGAGGACGGTGACGGTGATCTGGGTGCTGTTGAACTCAAACAGAGCGGTGGTGATCGGGAGTTATGGCATCCCATGCAGCATAGTTGGGGTGCAACTTGGATGCTCAACTTAGGCTCACAGTTACAGCCTCCCTTCTCCATCCGCTTAACCACACTCACATTGCATCACACTCTTGTGGCTCACAATGTCATTCCCTTCAATTGCCAGCCCGGCCAAACTTACCGATCTTGGGTTAATTTTAAAACCTGACTCATTTAATGTTACATGTGATTTACTGCCATATAAATAAAATAATGCACAAAAATAAAGTTGCTATTTGAGACCAAATTTGGAAAAATGTGTTTCATTTTTTCTTTCTTTTTTCTATTTCTATTTTTATTTTTTCTCGCTCTTTTTTTACATTTCATCGCCACAAGTTTCCCTATAATGTTATAAGTAGAAGTTGAAGGCTTAATTAAAGCAATACAAATTTGTCATTCACTGTCATTGCTCTTTCCCTACAATAGGACATGTATGAGTGCTTGGGCTTTATGAATATGTTTAGGGTTCAAATAGTGAGTTGGGTGATCCAGATATCCATCAAAAAGACACATATAATGTTAATTTTAATCAATTTCTATACCGAATAAGTATCACGATTAGCGGACAATTAAAACGATGATCGTTTATGAAAGCATATTGGCTTTTGGCTTCAAATGAACCTAATTGGATCCATTTTATATTTTTAACCAATGAAAATTCAGTTTCCTTTAAAAAAGGAAGATTGTGTGTGTTTGTAGTTCAGTTGATGAAAATTATAAAAGAACAAGCCTATGGACATGTCACTTCACCTCAAAGACATACTATTTTTGATCGTTTGATCATGGATTTGATCGTTTGTATTATTGCATCCACAGTGAGGCCGGCATCCTTGTGTATGCTATATGTATAAAAATACACAAAAATGCTTTATATATATATATATATATATATATATCATAGGGTAGCTAATTAGGATAGTCACCAAAATTCATTTCAAATTACTCTAAAAAATATATATAAATTTCTTGGTTTTGTTAGGAAGTAATCAACCAAAATAAATTAAAAATTATGAAAAAACAAATAATTATATTTTTGTTTTAATTATATTCACTACGTGAAAATAGCGATTTAGCGACATTAAGTTTGCGACATAATAAAAAAATGCGCGATAAAACGTCATTTAATAAGACAAAAAGCGATGCACTTTTCACGATGTCGCTAAATAGAAGAAAATTGAGATCTGGCGACATAAAATTAGCGATGCTAAGAAACAAAATGAATTTAAGGTCACTAAAAACAAAAATAAACGACCATGATTTTCAGCGTTGCTGAATATATGATTCAACAGCTTCGGCTTTTGTTGTTTTATTCCTTGTTTTTATTTTATTTTATTAGTTTGATTATGTTTCAATGATAGTTTATTTGATATTGCAAGTTGCAATCCTAACCTTTATTTTGAGGGAACAGATGACACATTAATAGCATTAAGAATCGCCAGATATTTTAGGTGATGCATTTACCGAAAAAGAGTCGCCATATCCTTACTTTACATTGCCAATCTCATAAACATTTATTGTTAACGACGACGCATTTAATCAAAACAGTGTTGCTTGTTACATCATTTCCATTTCTCCTTTAATTATTTTATATATTTAATTTATCTACAAATAAATACTGAAAATATTTCTTAATATGTGAAGGAATATTATTTTTTCTTAAATAATTTGCAAGTCTTTAAATTGTATTTTTGTTTTTTCAAAGAAAGGGGAACAAATTAAAAAAAAAAAGGGAATCGGCGATGCAATTCCCCTTGATTGCATCGCTGGTTGACTTCTATGATTATTTTTATTGTTGTTCTCTAATTATTTTGTTTCTCAAGTACAATTTATTTTCTTTTTAAATTTGCAAGTCTTTAAATTGTATTTTTTTAAAAAAAAAAAGAGAAAAAATAAAAAAAAAGGAACAGGCGAGGCGACGCAATTACCCCTGATTGCTTCGCCTGTTCCCTTTTATAATTATTTTTATTGTCGCTTTCTAATTTTTTTGTTTCCCAAGTAAAGTTTATTTTCTGTGTAAATTTGCAAGTCTTTAAATTGTATTTTTGTTTTTTTTAAAAAAAGGAAACAAATTAAAAAAAAATTGGAACAGGCAACGCAATTTCCATTGATTGCGTCGCCTATTGCATTTTATGATTATTTTTATTGTTACTCTCTAATTATTTTGTTTCTCAAGTATATTTTATTTTTTATTTAAATTTGCAAATATTTAAATTGTATTTTTGTTTTTTTAAAAAAAGAAGAACAAATTAAAAAAAAATGGAACAGGCGACGCAATTCCCCTTGATTGCTTCGCCTGTTGCCTGATATGATTATTTTTATTATTTTTTTTAAATTATTTTGTTTCTCAAGTACAATTTATTTTCTATTTAAATTTGCAAGTCTTTAAATTGTATTTTTCTTTTTTTTTTTTTAAAAAAAAGGGAACAAATTAAAAAAAAATGGAACAGGCAACGCAATTCCCCCTGATTGCGTCGCCTGTTGCCTGATATGATTATTTTTATTGTTGTTCTCTAATTATTTTGTTTCTCAAGTCCAGTTTATTTTTTGTTTAAATTTGCAAGTCTTTAAATTGCATTTTTATTTTTTTAAAAAAAGGGGGAACAAACTAAAAAAAAAAATGGAACAGGTGGCGCAATTCCCCTTGATTGCATTGCCTGTTCCCTTTTATAATTATTTTTATTGTCGCTTTCTAATTTTATTGTTTTCCCAGTAAAGTTTATTTTTTATGTAAATTTGCAAGTCTTTAAATTGTACTTTTTTTTTAAAAGGAAACAAATTAAAAAAAAATTGGAATAGGCAACGTAATTCCCATTCATCGGATCCCCTATTAACTTTCATGATTATTTTTATTTTTGTTCTCTAATTATTTTGTTTCTCAAGTACATTTTATTTTCTGTTTAAATTTGAATTTTTTAAATTTTATTTTTTTATAAAAAAAGGGGAACAAATTAAGAATTTTTTTTTGGAACAGGCGATGCAATTCTGCCGGATTGCATCGCCTATTGCCTTATATGATTATTTTTATTGTTGTTTTCTAATTTGTTTTTCTCAAGTACAGTTTATTTTCTATTTAAATTGTATTTTTTTTTTTAAAAAAAGGGGGAACAAATTAAAAAAAAATTGGAACAGGCGACGCAATTCCCCTTGATTGTGTCTCCTATTTCCTCATATAATAATTTTATTATTTTAAAATTAATAATTTCAAAAATAGTTAATACATATTTAATAGATAGAAAATAAAAATGTGATAAATTTAATTATTTTAAAATTTTTAATAGATAGAAATATGAGGTAAAATTATTAAGCAATTCCTTTAATTTATTTGTGTTTCTATGATAAGTTAGTTGTTATACTTCTATGACATAATGTATAAATTAATAATATATCAATTATATATGCTTATAAAAATAATTTTATAAATAAATATTAATTTTAAGAGATTTCTTCTCAATAATTATGTCATTCAAAACTTCAAAAATTATTTAAAAAGCTTTTTTTATGTTAAAAGGGTAATGAAAAATTATTTAAAAAACTTTTTTTATGTTTAAAAACTAATAAGAGACTTTTTTTAACAATGTGTCGCCTTTTAATGCATTTAGTGACTCTTTTTTCAAAATGCATGCCTATTCCTATATTTAGTTATGAATATGGAAATTATAATCTCAGAAAAGCATCGCCTATTCCAGCCTTTAGCAATGTTTTTTTTTTTTTTTTTCTTCAGTTTGAAAGTTACTTTTTAGTTTTGTCAAATAAGGATTATTTGATAGATAAATTCATACAAAATAATTTATAGAAATTAAAATTCAAATAAATATTGGCATAAGAATCTAATATTTCAAATAAATAAAATTTTAACTCATATAATAATTTTATTATTTTAAAATTAATAATTTCATAAATAGTTAATACATATTTAATAGATAGGAAATAAAAATGTAATAAATTTAATTATTTTGAAAATTTTAATAGATAGAAATATGAGGCAAAATTATTAAGCAATTTCTTTAATTTATTTGTGTTTTTATGATAATTTACTTGTTATACTTATATAACAAAATGTAGAAATTAATAATAAATCAATTATTTATGCTCATAAAAATAAGTTTACAAATAAAAAATATTTTTAAGAGATTTCCTTTCAATAATTATGTCATTCAAGACTTCAAAAATTATTTTAAAAGCTTTTTTATGTTAAAAAGGTAATGAAAAATTATTTAAAAAACTTTTTTTATGTTTAAAAATTAATAAGAAACTTTTTTTAACAATGTGTCGCATTTTATTGCATTTAACGATTCTCTTTTCAAAATGCATCGTCTATTCGTACATTTAGCGACGAATCTGTAAATTATAATATCAAAAAAACATTGCCAATTCCAACCTTTAGCGATGTTTTTTTTTTTTTTTTTTTTTTTTTTTTTTTTTTTCAGTTTGAAAGTTATTTTTTAGTTTTATCAAATTAGGCTTATTTGATAGATAAAGTTATACAAAATAATTTATAGACAATAAAATTCAAATAAATATTTGCATAAGAATCTAATATGTCAAATAAATGAAATATTAACACATATAATAATTTTATTATTTTAAAATTAATAATTTCTTAAATAGTTACTACATATTTAATAGATAGGAAATAAAAACGCAATAAATTTAATTATTTTGTAAATTTTAATAGATAGAAATATAAGACAAAATTATTGAGCAATTCTTTTAATTTATTTGTATTTATGTGATAAGTTACTTGTTATACTTACATAACATAATATATCAATTATTTATGCTCATAAAAATAATTTTATAAATAAAAATTATTTTTAAGGGATTTCTTCTCAATAATTATGTCATTCAAGACTTCAAAAAATTATTTAAAAAGCTTTTTTTGTTAAAAAGGTAATGAACAATTAATTAAAAAACTTTTTTTACGTTTGAAAACTAATAAGAAACTTTTTTTAACAATGCGTCCTCTTTTATCGCATTTAGCGATTCTTTTTTCAAAATGCATCGCCTATTCCTATATTTTAGAATGAATCTGGAAATTATAACCTCAGAAAAACATCGGCTATTCAAGCTTCTAGCAACATTTTTTTTTTCAATTTGAAAGTTATTTTTTAGTTTTATCAAATTAGCATTATTTGATCGATAAATTCATACAAAATAATTTATAGACGATAAAATTCAAATAAATATTGGCATAAGAATCTAATATTTCAAATAAACGAAATATTAAAACATATAATAATTTATTATTTTAAAATTAATAATTAATGGAATAAATTTAATTATTTTTAAAATTTTAATAGATAGAAATATGAGGCAAAATTATTAAGCAATTCTTTAAATTTATTTGTGTTTCTATGATAAGTTACTCGTTATACTTCTATAACATAATGTATAAATTAATAATATATCAATTATTTATGCTTATAAAAATAATTTATAAAAAAAATTATTTTTAAGTGATTTCTTGTTAATAATTACGTCACTCAAGACTTAAAAAAATTATTTAAAATGCTTTTTTGTTAAAAAGGTAATGAAAAATTATTTAAAAATCTTTTTTTATGTTTAACAAGTAATAAGAAACTTTTTTTAACAATGCATGCGTCGCCTTTTATCACATTAGGGACTTTTTTTAAAATGCGTCGCGTATTCCTACATTTAGCGATGAATCTGGAAACTATAACCTTAGAAAAACGTCGTCTATTCCATCCTCTAGCAACATTTTTTTTTTCAATTTGAAAGTTACTTTTTAGTTTTGTCAAATTAGGATTATTTGATCGATAAATTCATAAAAAATAATATATAGACAATAAAATTCAGATAAATATTGGCATAAGAGTCTAATATTTCAAATAAATAAAATATTAACTCATATAATAATTTATTATTTTAAAATTAATAATTTCATGAATAGTTAATACATATTTAATAGATAGCAAATAAAAATGTAATAAATTTAATTATTTTGAAAATTTTAGTAGATAGAAATATGAGGCAAAATTATTAGGCAATTTTTTTAATTTATTTGTGTTTCTATGATAAATTACTTGTTATTCTTCTATAACATAATGTATAAATTAATAATATATCAATTATTTATGCGTATAAAAATAATTTTATAAATAAAAATTATTTTTACGAGATTTCTTCTCAATAATTATGTCATTCAAGACTTCAAAAATTATTTAAAAAGCTTTTTTATGTTAAAAAGGTAATGAAAAATTATTTAAAAAACTTTTTTTATGTTTAAAAACTAATAAGAGACTTTTTTTAACAATGCGTCGCCTGTTATCACATTTAATGGCTCTTTCAAAATACGTCGCCTATTCTTACATTTAGCGACGAATCTGGAAATTATAACCTCATAAAAGCGTCAGGTATTCCATCCTTTAGAGACGTTTTTTATTTTTTCAATTTGAAAGCTAATTTTTAGTTTTTTCAAATTAGGATTATTTGATAGATAAATTCATAAAAAATAATTTATAGACAATAAAATTCAAATAAATGAAATATTAACTCATATCATAATTTTATTATTTTAAAATTAATAATTTCATAAATAGTTAATACATATTTAATATATAGGAAATAAAAATACAATAAATATAATTATTTTGAAAATTTTAATAGATAGAAATATGAGGCAAAATTATTAAGCAATTCCTTTAATTTATTTGTGTTTCTGTGATAAGTTACTTGTTATAATTCTATAAAATACTGTATAAATTAATAAAATGTCAATTATTTATGCTTATAAAAATAATCTTGTAAATAAAAATTATTTTTAAGAGATTTCTTCTCAATAATTATGTGATTCAAGACTTCAAAAATTATTTAAAAAGTTTTTTATGTTTAAAAGGTAATGAAAAATTATTTAAAAAACTTTTTTTATGTTTAAAAACTAATTAGAAGCTTTTTTTAACAACGCGTTGCGTTTAGTGACTCTTTTTTCAAAATGCATCGCTTATTCCTACATTTAACGACGAATCTGTAAATTCTAACCTCATAAAAGCGTCGCCTATTTCAGCCTTTAGCGACATGTTTTTTTTCAATTTGAAAGTTACTTTTTAGTTTTGTCAAGTTAGGATTATCTGATTGATAAATTCATACAAAATAATTTATAGACAATAAAATTTAAATAATTATTGGTATCAGAATCTAATATATCAAATAAATGAAATATTAACACATATAATAATTTTATTATTTTAAAATTAATAATTTTATAAATAGTTAATACATATTTAATATATAGGAAATAAAAATATTGTGATAAATTTAATTATTTTGAAAATTTTAATGGAGAGTTAATAAAAATATGAATCAAATATAATAAAATATGAATTAAGTATATTAATTATTTTTTTTAATTTTTTTTTGTTTTTCAAGTACAGATTATTTTCTCATTAAATTTTCAAGTATTTTAAATATTATTTTTGTTATTTAAAAAAGAGAACAGGAGACGCAATGTTTTATGAATGCATTGCCTGTTTTATTTTTTTTCTGACCTTTATTCTTTAACTATTTTTTTAATACTTTTATTCTTTAATTATTTTCAATGTTTATTTGTAGATGAAAAATAAAAAAAACCAAAGAAAAAGAATGAAATTGAGAGAAAATGTATCGCTTTTAATTGTAAATGCGTCGCTTGTTCTCTTAATTCAAAAAAAAATATTTTTTTACTTGCAACTTTTAGAAGTAAATAAACTATACTTTAAAAGCAAATTAATAACTATTAAGAAACGAATAAAATAAAAAGTATCTGGTGACTCTTTTTGCTTTTTATGCATCGACTGTTCTATCAAATTAAGGAACAAAAAATAAAACTTAGAACAGGATTTTAAAGTAAATAAACTGTACTTGGAAAACAAAATAATTAAACTACCACTTTGGTAATTTTGTTTCACATATATAAGAAATATTTTCAGTATTTATTTTTAGATGAAGAATAAAAACTAATTAAAAAACATAAAAAAATAATGACATTGATGGAACAAGTGACGCTTTAAGATGTAAATGCATCACCTGTTCTCTTAATTTTAAAAAGAAAAAGAGAATCTTAAAAAGGGTTTTAAAATTTTACGCACCTGTTCTTAAAATTTTTGATGCGTTTTAAAATTTTTATGTGTTCCTTTGATTCCCTTTTCTTTTCTAATACTACATCGAGTACACTACCTAATAGATGTTATATTTGGAAGCAATCTAAGAGAGACATGAAGAGAGGGACATTACGGATTTGATTTTTCATTTGCCTACGTTTCCGTCGGGAAGCTGGGTTTCTTTGTTTCGCCCTCGTGGTTAGCTGGGTTTCTTGTTTCTTCGTCTCCATCATTTAGGTGAGTTTCTTTTTTCTTTGTAGTTGGCGGTGACATGTGGTGGGTTGGGTTTTTTTTTTTTTTTTCCTTCATTTTAATCGTAGGTTAGGTTTGTTGGGTGTTCTTAATCTTGCTTTTGTAGATATTTTGTTTGTGATATTGCTTGATATTGTTTTGTTAAGTTCAACAAGTATTTTATGTTGAAGATCTTCGAGATGGTCTGTTGTTTTAACTCCACCACAATATCGTACTTTCCTTGAAGAAGATATTCTCGATGATACTACAATGGCTTACAACCCATTTGTCATGCAGTTGCCAAGTGTTGATGAAAATGATAATGAAGATGAATGTGAGAGTGACTATGTTCGTAACGATTGTGAGGGGATATGGATAACAATACCTTCTAAATAAATTGGTACATAGATTTATTTATATGTTTTAAGTAATATTTATGACATTTATTATTCTCCATGTAATTATTTTTTTTACTCACTTACATAAGAACAACGATAATATTCTTTAAATTTTCATCTACTAAATTATTACCTTTTAATAATTAATATATATTTATTTTGCATAAGTGTTTATAAATTTATTAATTTTTTCATATGCAATATGAGGGTGTGTAATATCGTCAACAAGGGGATGGCAACTTCCATCTCAATGAATATGCAATTCATGGAGATTTAGTTAATATTGCTTTTGCTTTTGCATATACAATAGTTTACTGAATTGTAAAAATATTTCATGAGATACTATTTAATTTATTTGATAATTATTTTATTATGAAAATGTTTACTTTCAATTTTTGTATTCTAATTATTTTGAATGAAGCTAATTTTAATTTTTTTTGTATTTATTATTTTTTAATAAAATTTAACAATTAAAAAAAAGCAATGGTGACGTACAAAAAGAAAATTGACGCTAAAAAGACCTGTAGCGACGCATAATAACAACATTGTCGCCATTATTGACCTTTAGCGATGTATAATAACAACATGGTCGCCATTTTCGACCTTTAGCGACGCATAATAACAACATGGTCGCCATTTTCGACCTTTAGCGATGCTCTAGACTTGCATCCCTGTTTTTAGTGACGCTTTTATTTAAATATATAGCAATGCAAAACAACGAGTCGCTAAAGGTTAAACATATATGAAATTAGTGACATGTAGTTGTAAGTAAACAACAATGTATAACTACACAACTCGCTAAAAATTCTACAATTTAGCGACACATATTAGCGACGTATGAATTTACATAAAACAGCAACGCAGCATAGATGTAAAAATTAGCAACGTAGAGAGTTAGAGTCGCGGATTGCTCTATGTTTAGTGTTGCAAGTCTCTTTACATTTAGCGACTTATTGTTGGGTTTAGCGACTAGTAGCACGTTGAAAACAGAGCTATGGTTTGAAAGTTATGAGCAAAACAAGTTGAGGTCCAAACTGTCCAAGGGGTGCTTGAGTTGACTTTTTGTTCATGCAAATTGAGCTTTGACTCATGCATGGTTGTGAAGTACTCATCGATACGAGTTTATAGACAAGCGGCACGTCCGATTTGGACATGTGGTTTGAAAGTTGCGGACCTGTGAAGTTTTTCCGAGACAGCATTTACTATTCATGGATCTGTATGTGTGTGAACAGTGGTGCCATGTGTCAAAAAAGTGGACCCACCCATGAGTGCACAGTGGCACCCACGGTCGTTTTGACTGGCTGAGAAGGGGAGGGAGGAGAGAGAAGGAGAAGGAAGAGAGAGAGAGAAAGAGAGAGAGAGAGAGAAAGCTAGAGAGAGAAACCCAACCGGCCAACCTTTGTTCACCCATTTCTGGCCACCAGAATAGTACACGCGCCACCCTAGCTTGAAGCCCACCTGAAAGCAGACCGGCCAGCCAAAAATCAGGGCCAACCGAAGCCGACGCGCCCGGATTGGGACTTTTTTCGGTGGCGTGCTGATTACTTCAAAAATAGATTTCTCTCCATTCCAACCTCCGTTTGCCTCACCGCCAGTTCTTTTGAGTCACCCATTCCCCGATCTACCTTCCCACCAAAAATCACGACCAGTGGCCACTGGACGCGCCACCGGCGGTGGCGGATTCCGGTGACCACGGCGGCTCACTGGGAAAACCCAATTCCCGGTGAGTTTCAGATCACCCCACCTATCCTTCCCCACTAATTCGACCTCCCTAAACCCAAATCCAAGGCCATTTTCCTCCAATTCACGACGGATTGAGAGAATAGAGGACTTGAAATCCGAAAGCTTTCCGGCGAGATTCCGGCCACCTCGGGTTCAATCTCCGAGAAGTAAGACCAGATTTGTAATCCTCGTTCCATAAGCTTCGTTTCGGTATATTACTCATAAATTTTGGTTAACGTTTATGTTAAATCCCTCGGGTACCGGGTGTTATTTACCTGAATAAAATATTAATTTATTTAAGTTGTGTAATATTTTTGTTCTAGGAGCACGTGTGCGTCGTGGAATTAATCCCATGGAGGATCTTGGGTTAATTGCATACTCGAGGTGAGTGACCCACCTTCAAAATTATTTTGGGATGTTAAAGTATATATATTTTGTGTTAATTGGTTATTTGAATAATATGTTTTATGTGTTGAATATTTAGTAAATTTATATTTGGAATTTTGGTGCCAAAATTGACTGGAATTGAATATTTGTGCATTATAAAATATTTTGGTTTTAAGGATTATATGCATTTGGGATTTTGTTAATTATTATTAAATTTCATTGTTGGAGTATTTCATAATTAAATATTTGAGAAATAGGTTTTATGTATTTGATATTAAGAGAATTTCTATGTAGAATTACATTGCCAATTTATAATAATTTTTTTTTAATGTGTTTTGGTGCAAAAATATATTTTGGGACTTAAGATTTATGGTGTAAAGTTTGATTTAAATTATTGTTAAGTTTAATGTTGGTGTTATGATGGTGATTTATATGAATTCAATTGCATTCGGATTTGATATAGTTTTTAATATCATTTTTGGTGCAGCTTGATTTTAAGGATTGAAGAAAAATATTTGTTTTAAAAGTATTATGCTTCAAAAATATTTTTATATATTTAAATATTATGGAATTGATTTATTTATGGTGAAATTGATGGATTTTAAAGTGATGGATTTATGATGAGGACTAAAGAAAAAATGTGGGATGGGGAATTTGAAAAATAGTATGATTCCCACGGTGAGTTTTGGAAAAATGGTTATTTTTAAAAATAATATGGTTATTTATTTTAGACGCACTCAAACAGTATTGGTGTTCTGTACTGTGTATGTGGATGAGCGAGCAAGTTATAATGTCTCATGTGAGTTGCCATCGGACCGAGGGCAAACAAGTTTGATATTGGCCATAAGCCGCCCCCCTCCATGGTCGGGTTGACGGTTTAAGCAGCAGCACTGTCGGGACGCCGAAGCAACCGTATGCAAGTTTCTCTTTTTAACCTCCCACCTGACGGTGCTCGGGACACTGGGTATCGTAGGACATCATTGGTATATAGTGTGATGCGTCAAGTATTATTTTTCTGATATAAATTTCAAATACTAAAGTTTTAAAGCCGCATTTAAATTAAATGTATTTAAATTCTTTTATCACCTATTTCCAATTAGTATTTTCTAAAATGTATTTATTCATATTTTATGTCACTTATTTTAAATTAATGTTTTTAAAATGCATCTTGCCATAAAAATATTATATAGATTGGTTGAATATTTTAAAATGAATATTATAATATTTTACCACTTATTTTACATGATTGTTTGTAATTATTTAAATTATATTTTTGAAACTGTTTATTTTATTTTATTAAATCAAATTTTACGAATTATATATTGAATTTCTCTTTTATATTTCTTTAATGCAAGTATTCTAAATTAATTTATTATATTTCATTATATTTTATTCGTATTTGGATTATTTAATTATTTATTTAATTAATTATTCCTTGATGTTTGGAGTACAATTATTGGGTTTTGTGAAAATGTTTTAAAAGGGGAACTTTTCCAACTGAGTGAACTGTAAGGATTTTTGAGAGAAAACATTATTTCAAATATTTATTATAATTATTTATTTAATTGTTTGGCATGATTAATTAAATTTCTTTTATTATTATATTATTAATATTATAATTGTATAGTAGATAGGATCACTCATTGAGATGATTAGCATATCGTATTTTTAAATTTCGTTCCCTTAGGCCTAGGTTGGGAGACGTTGATCGTCCGGGGCGAGCTCGATGTCTCAGTTCATTGCCGAAAGTCCAAGAAGCATTTCCTCCTTTTTTCCTCTCCATCTTGTATTGCTTCATCTGTCATTGTATTAATTTCATAATTATTTGTGTCATTGTATTAATTTCATAATTATTTGTATAATGCTCTGTATACTGATTGGACATATATTGATTCCCTGTCATTTACTTGGAGTGCTGCAAATCTGTGGAAATATATTGTAGTAAGGTGGGAGGAATAAGTCCAACCCTTAGGGGAGGTTCTGCCGGATTTTCCATTGGAGGGTCCGGTAGGGTTTTTCTGGGATCAGGGCTTGTCTAGGATTCTGGTGAGGAATTTTAGACGGGTCTTGACACACACACTATATACCAGTGGCGCCAACGGTATCTAGCGTCCCCAGCATCGCCAGACAGGAGGTTAAAGAGAGAAACCGGCATACGGTCGAGTGGCGTTCCACCACGCCACTGCAAACAGGCGTCCTGGCCATGGCGGAGGGTGGCTATGGCCGATATCAACTTGCCGACCTTGGTCCGATGGCAACCACAGGACAACCCATAAATCACCTGCGCGCTACTCACACCCACCTGTGCGCTAATCATATCCATGTGCGCACTAATCATATCCACATATACAGAACACCAGTGCGTGTGTGGTGTATCTAAAAACTCGTAAATTATAAAATCAATATTTGTATAAAATACCACCTGATTTATTTTATCCATTTAAACCCATAAATTTTTCACATTTCTTTTTAAAATCATCATCATAAATCCATAGCATAAATTCCATAAATGTCAAATCCATCAACTCTCAATTCCATCAATTCAAATATACGAATTTTCCTAATGGCATAAAGTCAAATCTTTAATATTCCAATGTATAAATATTTTTAAACATAATAATTCAAACCCATATCTTTCTCAAATTCTCAAAAATTAATTTAAATCAACATATTCTTTAAACCCACATAAACTTCATAAATAATTAAATTCCACAATTCCTCAATATATAATAAATTTAAAATAAATAATTTCCTTCAAATCCATACAATCAATCCATACCAAAGTAATATTAAATCACATAAATTCATAAAGTATTAAAATCATACAATTATGCACAATAAATCTAATAATAAACATAACAATAAATTAAAGGAATTAAAACCACAATTCCTTTAATTCACAAATATATTTTTGGCACCAAAACACACATTAAAATTATCATAAATTAACAATACAAAATTAAAGAGTAATTTTATTAAATCACTAACACATTAAACATATTTTCCAAATAATCAATTAACACAAAATATATAATTAATCACCCAAAATAATTTTGAAGGTGGGTCACTCACCTCGCGCACACATATCAATCAAGATCCTCCACAAGATTAAATCCACTACCCACACATGCACCTAAAATATCAATGTCACATAAAATCAAATATATTAATATTTTAATCGGGTAATTCACAAACGGGTACCCGGGAGAACGAACACAAACGACAATCAAAATTTACAAATGATATACCGAATTGAAGCTTGCGAAGCGAGGATTACGGATCTGGTCTTACTTTCAGGAGATTGGACCCGTGGTGGCCGGAATCTCGCCAGAAAGCTCTCGGATTTTAGACCCTCGATTCTCACAATCTATTAAGAATTGGGGAAATTGGACATCGGATTTGGGTTCAAGGGGTTAAAATTAGTGGGAGAAGATGGGCGGTGCAACTGGGAGCTCGTCGGAAATTGGTTTTCCGACGAGCCATCGTGGTCACCGGAAATCGTCATTGCTGGAGGCGTGTCCGGTGGCCATTGACCGTGATTTTTGGAGGAAAAGTAGATCGGGGGATGGGTAAATGGATGGGACCAATGGTGAGGCAAATGGATGCCGTAAAAAAAAGTCTCGATCCGGGCGCATCGGCGGTCGGTTGGCCGTCATTTTTGATTGGCCGGTTAGTTTTCAGGTGGGTGTCAAGGTGGGGTGGTGTGTGTAGGTGGGAAATGACCAGGCGGCGGTCAACGGTGGTGGCCAGTGGTGGTGGTCTCTCCTCTCTCTCTCTCTCCTCCCCTTTTTCTCTCTGTTCCCCCCCAACACATGTGTTTTGGCCAAAATAAAAGCCACCCGTGGGTGATATTGTTCACTCACGGGATTGGTTGAAAACACGACATGTGGCACACACTGTTCACTCAAGTAAAAATATCATGGTATTTAGAAAATTTTGCAGGTCCGTAACTTTTAAGCCACATGTCCAAATCAGGCGTACCGCTAGTCTATGAACTTGTATCGATAAGTACTTCACAACTATACATGTCAGGACCCGTCCAAAATTCCTTCCCCGGAACCCTAGACAGGCCTGATCCCAGGGAAACCCTACTGGACCCTCCAACGGAAAATCCGACAGAGCCTCCCCTAAGGGATTTACTTACCATAAATTACCTGCACTGAAAACACACTTCTAAAAACATCCCCTTATTCCTCCCACAAACTGCAAATTGTTCCACAAATTTCAGCACTTCTCAAAAGCAACAACAGTCCAGTGCATAAATAAAATAGAAGTATCCCAATAGTATACAGAGCTTTAAGAAGTGCTAAACAACAGAAATACAACAAGGCTGAAAAGAAATAATACACTGAAATGAAAGAGTACAAAGATACTTCTCGAAACACAACAGCAGCGGAAAACTTGGTTCGCTCCGGAAGAACGTCTACCACCACTTGCACCTAAGGGAACGGAATTTAAGAGTGTGAGATGCTAATCATCTCCGTGAGTAACCCGAACTACTGAACACCTTTTGTGATAATAAAAATAATAGTAATAGCAATTAAGGAATAAAACAAATACCAACAATTAATAAATAAATAATAATAACTGTTGGAAAATAATAATTTCCCTCAAAACTCTCACCAAACGCTCCGTTTGAAATGTTCCCTTTTTAAAATCTTTTCGTAAAACCCAATGTACATACCTCCCAAAAACCAAGGGATTAAACCATTTGGTAAACAATAATTAAATAAATACATACCCCAAATATATAATTAAAAATGTAATAAATTATAGTAAATCATTTTGAACACCTTTGGGGTTTAAAACATTATTCGCAATTTACACCGACGCACCACACCATATACCGGTGATGCCGTCCGATACCCAGCATCCCGAACACCGACTGGCGGGGGGGTTAAAGAGAGAAACCTGCAACGGTCACTTCGGCGTCCCGACAGTACCGACTGCTAAAAACCATCACCCGGCCAAGGAGGGGGGCGGCTGTGCGCAACAATAACCTTGCCTGCCCACGGTCCAATGGCAACTCACGGGTAAAGTAATAACCGTGCGCTAAACCACATAATAACCGCGCACTACCATGTGTCCATACACCATACACCAGAACACCAATACTGTATGAGTGCGTCTAAAAATAAACATTAACAACCAACCGTACCGTTTTTCCAAAAACCACCGTGGGAAGTATACCAAATTTTCACAAAACACCATCCCACATATTTTTATTCAACAACCCGGTACGAAACATTGATAACCAACAACCCACAATTTCTCGAAATACGAAATGCAACCATAAAAAAAAATACCACGGGCATAATTTATAAAATTTAAACAAATATTTTCATAAAATATTTAACCCAATTATGCCCGAAAAATTAATACTCAAAACCATATACAAATACTACCGAAACATACTATGCTCATGTATAATAAATAAATTAGACCACAATAAAATCATAATTAAATCACACCACATGAGCATAATTTAAATACCAATTTAAATACCAATTAAATATAATTAATTGCCCAAAATAATTTTTGAAGGTGGGTCACTCACCTGGAGCACGCAAATCAACTAAGATCCTCCTCGGGATCAACTCCACTACTCGCGCGTGCACCTAAACAACCACAGTACACCAACCAAAAATATTAATATTTTATTCGGATAATTCCCAAATGGGTACCTGGGGAGCGAACACCAAGCGATATCTAAAGGGTTACGAGTTATATACCGAATCGAAGCTCGCGTGATGAGGATCACGGATTCGGTCTTACTTTCCGGTGATCGGACCCCAACGAGGTCGGAATCTCGCCGGAAAGCTTTTCGAGTTTCGGCTCCGCAATTCTCCCAAACCATCGCGAATTGGCGGAAACGGAAGCTGGATTCGGGTTCAGGAGGTCGAACACAGCGGACTGGAGCTGGCCGAAAAACTGGGTACTCGCCGGAACAGTACTTTCCGGCGAGCCGCCGCGGTCACCAGCAACCGTCGCCGGCGGCGGCGCGTGCGGTGGCCGTTGGTCTTGAAATTTTGCAGACTTGTAGATCGTGAGGAGAGAAACCCAACGGGACCGGCGGTGAGCAAAACGGAGGCCGGACGACGGAGAAATCACCGTTTGAAGATTTCCGGCCTCTCGCCGAAAAACGCTCCGATCCCGGCGCGTCGGTGGTCCGATGGCCGTGATTTTTGGTGGGTCGGCCGGACTTGAGGAGAGGATCAAGGGTGTATGGTGCGTGTGGCTGGAAAACGGCCGGAAGTGGGTCGATTTACGGTGGCCGGCGGTGGAGGGGAAAAACTCGCCGCCGATCTTCGGACGTCCGATCCGGGCGCGTCCGGCGGCCGTTCGCCGTGAAATTTGGAGGTTTTGCCAGAAATGGGGAGGGGAAACTTTCTGCCGGTGCGTGTACTGTAGATCGGCCGGAACAGTGGGAAAATTCCGGTGGCCGGTGGATCCTCTCTCTCTCTTTCTCTCTCTTCCCCGGGAATTTTATCAAATAAAAACCCCTGTGTGACACTGTTCATGCCACGTGGACCAATCAGAAGCTGACACGTGGTGTTTCAATGTTTACCGACTCAAAAACATTAAAATATTACGGTATCCGGTAAACTTCAAACGTCCATAACTTTTTAACCGGATGTTCGTTTTGAGCGTGCCGCTAGTCTGTGAACTCGTATCGACGAGCACTTCACAACCATGCATGAGTCAAAGCTCATTTCCCCATAAACAAAAAGTCAACTCCGGCACCCCTTGGACAATTTGGACCGCAACTTGTTTCGTCCATAACTTTCAAACCGTAGCTCCGTTTTCGACGTGCTACCAGTCTACGAACTCGTGGCATCGTGCACTTCGCCACGGTACCCTGTTCAACTCGAAATTCTCACCGAGTCAAAAAGTCAACTTTTGACCCTCTTCGGTCAATGGTCAACCTCGGTCAATGTGCACGGATTCCGGTGCGATTTGGGACGGGGTGTTACAATACATGAGTCAAAGCTCAACTTTACACGAACAAAAAGTCAATTTCGACACCCTTTGGACAGTTTGGACCTTAACTTGTCTTGCTCGTAACTTTCAAACGATAGCTCCGTTTTTGATGTGCTACTAGTCTACGAACTCGGGACGATACATACTTTGAAATGGTGCTTCGGTCAACTCAAAATTCCATCCATAACAAAATTCAAAATTTTGACCATCTCGATCAACAGTCAACCTTGGTCAACGTGTAAAAATTTCGACGTACTTTGGGACTGGATGTTACACAATCCCTTGAGGATGAGCACACTGCAACGATACCAAAGCAAAGCCAGAAAATTGATAAGCTTATGTGGGACAACAAATGTTAAACCTTTAAGTTGCCAACTTACTTGAAATGGAAATGTTTGAATGGCAAATATGTGGGGTTTGTGCTCCTTCATCCCATAAAGAAGTGAGACACCAGACGTGAAGCCCACCTCTTTGTGAATGAAGGGAGTACACATCTCAGAAATACTTGAAAATGTTTTCACTATGCAAAACTCACTGATCAGGGACGCAATTAGATGCGTTACATGCAATAAACAGAGGCGCATTTCACAAAGCTGCCAAACATTGTGTTGCTAAAAAACTTATACCAACAACGACACAGAAATAAAAGTCGTCTAATGTGGACGAAACAGCAACGTAGTACAAAAACAAGTTGCTAAATGTATAGAGACTTGCGACGCTAAACATAGAGGAATCCGTGACTCTAACTGTCTACGTTGCTAATTTTTACGCCTATACTACGTTGCTGTTTTATGTAAATTCATACGTCGCTAATATGGAAGAAACAACGACTCTACATTTTATGCGTCGCTAATTGTTAGAATTTTTAGCGACTTATTATAATTCATTGCTGTTTTATGTAAACATATACATCGCTAAATTGCAGAATTTTTAGCGACTTGTGTAGTTATACGTCGCCGTTTACTTACAACTATGTGTCGCTAATTTCATATATGTTTAACCTTTAGCGACTTGTTGTTTTGCGTCACTATATATTTAAATAAAAGCATCACTAAAAACAGGGATGCAAGTCTAGAGTGTCGCTAAAGGTTGAAAATGGCGACCATGTTGTTATTATGAGTCGCTACGAGTCTTTTTAGCGTCAATTTTCTTCTTGTACGTCGCCGGGGTTTTTTTTAATTGTTAAAATTTATTAAAAAATAAAAAATACAAAAAAAATTAAAATTGGCTTCATTCAAAATAATTAGAATACAAAAATTGAAAGTAAACATTTTCATAACAAAATAATTATCAAATAAATTAAATAGTATCTTATGAAATATTTTTACAATTCGGCAAACTATTGTATATGCAAAAGCAAAAGCAATATTAACTAAATATCCATGAATTGCATATTCATTGAGATGGAAGTTGCTATCCCCTTGCTGACGATATTACACACCCTCACACTACATATGAAAAAATTAATAAATTTATAAACACTTATGCAAAATAAATATATATTAATTATTAAAAAGTAATTTAGTAGATGAAAATTTAAAGAATATTATCGTTGTTCTTATGAAAGCGAATAAAAAAATTAATTAAATGGATAATAATAAATGTCATAAATATTACTTAAAGCATATAATCTAATAAATCTACGTACTACTTTTGTTTAGAAGGTATTTTTTATCCATATCCCCTCATATTCGTTACAAACAAAGCCACTCTCATATTCATCCTCGTTATCATTTTCATCGACACTTGGTGTAACACCTCGTCCCAAAGTACAACAGAAATTTTCCAACTTTGACCGAGGTTGACCGTTGATCGTTGACCAAGGGGTCAAAAGTTGATTTCTTGACTCGGATGGAATTCTAGGTTGACTGAGGTACCGTTACGAAGTACACATTGGCACGAGTTCGTAGACTAATAGCACGTTGAAAACGGAGCTACGGTTTGAAAGATATGAGCAAAACAAGATTAGGGTCCAAACTGTCCAAGGGGTGCCAGAGTTGACTTTTTATTCATGCAAAGTTGAGCTTTGACTTATGCATGGTTGTGAAGCACTCGTCGATATGAGTTCATAGACTAGCGGCACGCTTAAATTGGACATCTGGTGAAAAAGTTATGGGCATGCAAAGTTTTTCAAATACAATATTATTTTAAATAAGTGAACAGTGTGTGCCACATGTTGCAATTTCAGCCAATCCAGTGAGTGAACAGTGTCACCCACGGGTGGCTTTTATTTTGGCAAAACGCATGAGCCGACCGGGAGAGGAGAGAGAAAGATAGGAGGAGAGAGAGAGAGAGAGAGCTAGAGAGAGAAACCAACAGGCCAACCGCCGTTCACCCACTTTCGGCCATCGGAATAGTACATGCGCCACCCCACCTTGAAGCCCACCTAAAAACAGCCCAGCCAGCCAAAAATCACGGCCAACCGACAGCCGACGCGCTCGGATCGAGGCTTTTTCCGGCCGCGGTGCCGATACCTTCAGGCCACCGTTTGCCTCACCGCCAGTTCCATTGAGTTACCCATCACCAGATCTACCTTTCCACCAAAAATCACGGCCAATGGCCACCGGACGCGCTGGTGGCGGATTCCGGTGACCATGGCGGCTCGCCGGGAAATTGACTTTCTGGCGAGTTTCCGGCTGTACCGCCCCTCCTTTCCCACTAATTTCGACCCTCTATATCCAGATCCGGTGTCCCCTTTTCTCAATTCTCAACGGATTGAGAGAATCGAGGACTTGAAATCCATGAGCTTTCCGGCGAGATTCCGGCCACCACGGGTCCGATCTCCGGGAGGAGCACGTGTACGTCGTGAAATTGATCCCATGGAGGATCTTGGATTAATTGCGTGCTCGAGGTGAGTGACCCACCTTCAAAATTATTTTGAGATGTTAAAATATATATATTTTGTGTTAATTGGTTATTTGAAAATATGTTTGATGTGTTGAATATTTAGTAAATTTATATTTGGAATTTTGGATGCCAAAATTCAATGGGATTAAATACTTGGGCATTATAAAATATTTTGGTTCTAAGGAATTTGAGATTTTGGTAAATTTTATCAAATTTTATTTTTTAAATATTTCATAATTAAATATTTGATAAATATGTTTTATGTATCTGATATTAAGAGGATTCCCATATAAATTGTATTGCTAATTTATATTGTTTTTAATATATGTTTTGGTGTCAAAGGAATATATTTGTAAAATTAAAGAAATTGTGATTTGATTTATTTTAATTATTGCTATGGTTATTATTTTTAAAAATTGTTTTGGGGTATAATATAATATATATGTGCTCGAATAATTTGGCTTATATACCATTTGATTGAATGTTGGGATTATGCATATAAAAATATTTGCCTTATTAAATATGAGTTGTCATTTTACATAAGGTTTGACAATATATTAAATGGTTTTATATTCTAATGGGTTCATAAGTGAACTTGGAGTAGTTAAATATTTTGGTATTTAAATTGGGATTTTAAATTAGTTCGTAAATGATTTACTTGAGAAGCAGATGGAAAATTTTATGATTTTAAACACGTTCAAATATTTTAAGAATTTTATGGGTTCAAAAATTGATTTATGGTGAATATATTTCACTGTGGTATTTCTGATTTTCGTATGAAATGACGATTTGAAAATTTTGAAATATTTAACCAAGCTGTTGAACTTGACAATTAAATTATGATTATGATACAGTAGGATACTGTATCGGTTATTTTTAATTGATGTACCATATAGTTCCAGAGTTTGGTTCAGTATTATATTACAGCGTACTGGGTTTACCACGATGCCGTGAGGTTGGTTTCATCCAACGGTTATCTATTATTACCACGGACTGTGAGATCGGGTTCATCCGACGGTTTTATTATTATTACCACGGTGCCGTGAGGTTAGTTTCATCCAACGGTTATCTATTATTACCACGGACTGTTAGGTTGGGTTCATCTGACGGTTTTATTATTATTACCACGGTGCCGTGAGGTTGGTATCATCGAACGATTTATTATTGCCACGGACCGTGAGGTTGGGTACGTCCCGACGGTTATATATTATTTCCACGACACCGTTCATATATTGAGGGTCGTGAGATGGGTGTATCCCACGGTTTACAGATTGGTACATCGTATGGTACATTGTATATGTTTGTATATATATTGTTGAGTTACAAATATTTGGGGTGATTCCTGCATTTTAATATTTATTTGGTGGAACTGTATTTATTATAGTCTATGCTCAAATGTTTACATCTTGATTTGAGACATTTCATAATATTACAATGATCGATCATTCATATTTTTGAGCACCAGTTTTTATGATATTAATTGGGGTACAAGTTTGGGTTTTGGTGAAATGATTTTTAAAAAGGGGAACTTTTCCAACGGAGTGAATGGTGAGGGTTTTGAGAGAAAATATTATTTTCAATTAATTATTATTCATTTATTTATTCTTAATTAATCAAGTGTACTATAATTATTATTACGGTTATAATTGTACAGTAGATAAGGTCACTCACTGAGATGATTAGCATCTCATATTTCTGAATTCCGTTCCCCTAGATACCAGGTTTAGGAGATGTTGATCGTCCGGGGCGAGCCCAACGTCTCAGTTCTTTGCCGAAAGTCTAAGAAACATTTCTTCCCTTTTTCCTCTTCATCTTGTATTGCTTCCTTATTTGACATTGAATCAATTTCATATTTATTTGTATAATACTCTGTATACTGTATTGGACATTTAGTTATTAATTATGCACTGATTTACTGTTATTCATTTGGAGTGATGCAATTTGTGGAATTAAATTGTAGTAATGTGGGAGGAATAAGGGGATGTATATAGAAGTGTGTTTTCAGTGTAGGAAATTTGTGGTAAGTCCAACCCTTAGGGGAGGTTCTGCCGGATTTTCCATTGGAAGGTCCGGTAGGGTTTCCCTGGGATTAAGGCTTGTCTACGGTTCCGGTGAGGAATTTTGGACGGGTCCTGACACTTGACAACTGTATGACAAATGGATTGTGAGCCATTGTAGTATTGCCAAGAACATATTCTTCAACTAATTCTTTTTCAACAAAAGTACGATGTTATGGTGAAGTTAAAACAACAGACCA
Source organism: Ziziphus jujuba (assembly GCF_031755915.1). Lineage (NCBI taxonomy): Eukaryota > Viridiplantae > Streptophyta > Magnoliopsida > Rosales > Rhamnaceae > Ziziphus > Ziziphus jujuba. The sequence continues at coordinate 4,466,331 of NC_083385.1, read as the reverse complement.
TCTCGAATCAAAAAAATGTCAAGCAATATCATAAACAAAATACCTATAACAGCAAGATTAAGAAAACCTAACGAAACTAACCTGCGGTTAATATGAAAAAAAAATTAAAAAAAAAACCCAACCCACCACATGCCACCACCAACAACAAAGAAAAAAGAAACTCACCTACACGATGGAGATGAAGAAAGAAGAAACCCAACTAACAACGAGGGCACATAGAGAAACCCAGCTTTTCGATGGCAACGTAGGCAAATGAAAAATAAAACCCGAAATATCCCACTCTTCAAGTTCCTCTTAGATTGCTTCCAAATCTAACATCTATTAGATAGTATACTTGATGTAGTTTTAGAAAAGAAAAGGGATTCAAAAAGCCAGCGTACAAATTTTAAAACGCGCTAAAAATTTTCAGAAAAATGGCAAAAAAGGTGACCCTTTTGAAAACGAGTGTCACTAAAAGTCCACATTTAGAGACGCTTTATGAAATGTGTCAATTAAACATCGCTAAACGTAGAGAAAACAAGCGACGCAATTATTTCTAATAATGTTGCTTGTGTAATAGCCCAGACCACCCGCATGCGATATTATTCTCTTTGGGGCTAAGGAATCCTCTTACAACCCAGCCCTCAAGGTTTTAAAAGGCCTCGCACGAGTTAGGGGTCCCACCCACTCAACAACTCGAGATATTGTCCTTTTTGGCTTGGCTCATCACAATCTCAAGGTTTTACGTTCCCATATGGGAAGGCCTCACAAGGGAAATGTATCCCCACTCTCTTATAAGGCATGCTTCGTTATCCTTTTCAACCGATGTGGGATCTCACAATCCACTCCCCTTAGGGCCCAGCGTCCTCGCTGTCACACCTATCCGGGTATTGGTTCTGATACCAACTGTAACAGTCTAGACCACCCACATGCGATATTGTCCTCTTTGGGCCTGAAAAATCTTTTTACAAACCAACCCTCAAGGTTTTAAAAGGTCTTGCACGAGTTAGGGGTTCTACCCACTCAACAACTTGGGATATTGTCCTCTTTGGTTTCCACAACCTCATGGTTTTATGTTCTCACATGGGAAGGCCTTGCAAGGGAAATGTATCCACACCCTCTTATAAGGCATGCTTATTGTCGGCTTTGGAAGCTAGGTGGTAAGTGTTAGGACCCGTCTAAAATTCCTCACCGGAACCTTAGACAAGCTTGATCCCAGGGAAACACTACCGAACCTTCCAACGGAAAATCCGGCAGCATCTCCCCTAAGGGTAGGACTTCCCACAAAATTATCTGCATATAAAACACACTTCAATAAACACCACCTTATTCCTCCCACTTTACTACAATTTGTTTCCACAAATTTACAGCACTCTAAAATAATAACAGGAAATTAATGCAGTATTTAATAAAATGTGTCCAATACAGTATACAGAGTATTATACAAATAAATATGAAATTAATACAATGTCAGATAAAGAAGCAATATAAGATGGAGAGGAAAGAGGGAGGAAGTGCTTCTTGGACTTTCGGCAATGAACTGAAACGTCGGGCTCGTCCCGAACGATCAACGTCTCCCAATCCTTGTACCTAGGGGAACGAAATTTAAAAATATGAGATGCTAATAATCTCAGTGAGTGATCCTATCTACTGTACAATTATAATAGTAACGATAATTATATCACGTTTGGTTAAATAAGAATAAATAAGTAAATAAATAATAATTAATTAAAAATAATATTTTCTCTCAAAACTCTCACGATTCACTCAGTTGGAAAAGTTCTCATTTTTAAAACGTTTTACAAAACCCGCTATTTATATGCCTCGAAAAACAAGGAAAACAATTAGTCAATAATTTTCCAATAAAACATGAAAATTCAAGGATCCAAAATTTATAACGAACAAATAGAAATAAACAATAACTTATAACAATTACTAAATAATTAATGCATGTCATAACAATTAATACTGAAATATTAATAAAACTCACATTAAAATAATTCATGAAATAATTAAATAATAAAAATAAATCAATTTATTGAATAATTAAGCAAAGGAAAAATTAAATCAAATTAAAACCTCCATTTGAAATAAATAATAAAAACAACATTAAATATATTCTTAATTTAAATACAATTTCAAAATATTTATTTTGAAATCCATGTTCTGAAAACCATTTGATGCACCCACTATATGCCAGTGGCGCCAACGGTATCCAGCGTCCTAAGGTACCGCCAGACAGGAGGTTAAAGAGAGAAATCGGCATACGGTCGCGTGGCGTCCCACCGCGCCGCTGTTAATAGGCGTTCCGGCCATGGAGAGGCGGCCTACTCTCATCCGATGGCAACCACAGGACAACTTCATAATCACCTGTGCGCTACTCACACCTACCTGCGCACTCATCACATCCACCTGCGAGCTAATTATATCCATGTATAAAGAATACCAGTATGTGTATGGTGCATCTAAGAATCATAAAATCAATATATTTATTTTCAAATCTCAAAATCTCATACATACCACGGGGTTTATTCCATCCAATTAAACCTGTAAATTTTCCACAATTCCTTTAAAAATCATCGTCATAAATCCATCGCACAATTTCCATCAATTTCAAATCCATCAACTTTCAAATGCATCAATTTCCCAATCCACAATATTCAAATGCGTAAGCATAATTTTTAAAATAATATCCTTAAATCCTTAAAATTCAAGATAGGCATAATTTCATTAAAATCCCATAAAATTTCCAAAATTCATAAATCCATATAAATGCATTTTTATTAACCAAATTAAACTCACTCATAAATTCCACAATAAATCAATTAATATTAAAATCACAATTCCTTTAAATATCAAATTTCCATAAAATCTAAATTTCCATAATTTGTCAAAAATCATATATGATTTAATGCACATATACATATACACATTTCAAATTGTCCAAATATTAGCATCAAAATTTAATTTGCAATTTATCACATAATTAATATAATATAAACATCCAAATATTAAAATATAATGAAATATAATTAATTTGACACCTGAAATTAATTTTTGAAGGTGAGTCACTCACCTCGAGCACGCAGTTAACCCCAGATCCTCTATGGGATCAATTCCACAATGCACACGTGCTCCTAGAATAATAATATTACACAAATCAAATAAATTAATATTTTATTCGGATAAATAATATCCGGTACCCAGGGGGTTTAACACAAACGTCCAAAATTCACAAATAAGGTGCCTATGGAAAGCTAAGGAGATGAGGATCACATTACTGACCTTCATTGGACCTCATTTGATCGGCAAGGATGGGCAGAATGGACGGGAAGTTTCGGCCGAACTTCAACTTGTCGTATCTCTCAAATGATAGGGAATTGAGCTGAATGGACCTCAAAATCGAACTCAGGAGGTCCAAAATAGGTGGAAAGGAGTATCAATTTGGTCAGGTGGTGGCCGAATCGCCGATGGAGCCAATCTTGCTGTCGCCGGCAACGAAGCCCGATCCGGCTGCATCTGGCGATGGTTGGCCACAATTTTCCGGCTGCTGGTCGGAATCTTCGCCCTCTTCCTCCCCATCAGGTGCGTGTGGCTTCATATGGTTGAAAAAAAAGAAAAATGGGGTGGAGCCGAGAGGGAGAAGGAAGGAAGGAAGAAGGAAGAAGGAAGAAGAAGAAGAAGAAGAAGAAAAGAAAAGAAAAAGAAAAAGAAAAAGAAAGCCATTTTTCGTCCCACGTAAGGAAAAAAGAATTTTTTTTAATAATAATAAAATAATAAAAATAATAAAAATAATAAATAATATTAAGATAATATAGTATTTAATATTGTTGACATGTGGCATCTCCTCATTGTGACACATGGCACCCTTTATTAAGTCACACGTGGCACACTGTTCACATATTTAAAAAATAATATTAAAATAATACTGTATTTGAAAAACTCTACAGATCCATAACTTCAAACCACATGTCCAAATCGGACGTACCATTAGTCTATAAACTCGTATCGATGAGTACTTCACAACCATGTATGAGTCAAAACTCAACTTTTGCACGAACAAAAAGTCAACTGCGGCACCCCTTGGACAGTTTGGACCTCAACTTGTTTTGCTCATAACTTTCAAACCGTAGCTCCGTTTTTGACGTGCTACTAGTCTATGAACTCGTGCTAATGTGTAATTTTTAACGGTACCTCAGTCAATGTGAAATTCCATCAGGAGTAAAAAGTCAACATTTGACCCCTTCTCTGTCAACGACAATCAAACCTGGTCAACCTTGGTCAATTTTTAGAAATTTCCGATGTACTTTGGGACGGGGTGTTACAGTGAGTCCAATCTTACCCTTTATGGTTTTGCTTCCTCATAGGAAGGCCTCACTAACCTAGCTTCCAAAGCAGACAATATCTATTGTGAGATCCCACATCGGTTGGAAAGAGGAACGAAGCATGTCTTATAAGAGGGTATGGATATCTTTCCCTTGTAAGGCCTTCACATGTGGGAACGTAAAACCTTGAGGTTGTGATAAGCCAAGCCAAAGAGGACAATATCCCGAGTTGTTGAGTGAGTGGGACCCTTAACTTATGCGAGGCCTTTTAAAACCTTGAGGGCTGGGTTGTAAGAGAATTCCGCAGGTCCAAAGAGGATAATATTGCATGCGGTGTGCCAGCGAGGACGCTGGGCCCCAAAAGGGGTGGATTGTGAGATCTTACATCGGTTGGAAAGGGGAACGAAGCATGCCTTATAAAAGGGTATGGATACCTTTCCTTTGCGAGGTCTTCCCATGTGGGAATGTAAAACCTTGAGGTTGTGGTGAGCCAAGCCAAAGAGGACAATATCCTGAGTTGTTAAGTGGGTGGGAACCCTAACTCATGTGAGGCCTTTTAAAGCTTTGAGGGCTGGGTTGTAAGAGGATTCCCCAGGCCCAAAAAGGACAATATCGCATGCGGATGGTCTGGGCCGTTACAGTTGGTAACATAACTGGTTGCCCGGGCCAGTGGGACTAGCAGGTGAAGGGGTGGGACCTCTAACCCGTGAGAGGCCTTTTAAAACCTTGTGGGCAGGGCCCAAAGTGGACAATATCTTATGCGGGTGGTCTGTGCTGTTACAGCCTGTCCCCCCTTTGTTTTTTATTTTTGTTATTTAATTATTTTTTTCTTTGGTCATCTACAAATAACTACTAAAAATAATTCTAAAAAATGTGAAGCAAAAATACTAAGATAGTTGTTTAATTTTTCTGTTTTTCAAATATAGCTTAGTTATTCTTAAAATTTGCAAGTCTTTTAAACTTTTTATTTTTTTTTAAATGAGGGAACAAGTGACGCATTAACCCCCCGATTGTGTTGTCTATTTCCTTTTATGATTATTTTTATTATTGTTCTCTACTTATTTTGTTTCTCAAACACAGTTTATTTTCTGTTTAAATTTTTGAGTTTTTAAATTGTAGTTTTATTTTTTTCAAAAAAAGGAACAAATTAAAAAAAAAAAAGAAAAAGGAACAAGCAACGCAATTTCCTTTGCCTGAGTCACTTGTTCCATTTTTCCTTTTATTTTTTTATTTCATTATTTTTTTTCTTTTTTCATCGGCAAATAAATACTAAAAATAATTATAAAAAATGTGAAGCAAATATCTGTTATTTTGTTACTTCATTATTCACATATATGTGTATACACAAAACACAAATATCTTAAGACCTAAGATAGGGTATACCGAATATAGAATTCTAATACAACAATGACTTATTGATCAATTTCTCTAAATAAGTATGTTAAACGAGCTATACTTTCAATCAGGTGTTTGTGTTTCAATGATAGTTTATCTGCTTTTACAAGATGCATTCCTACAAATATGTAAGTCTTTAAATTGTATTTTGGTTTTTTTTAAAAAAAGAGAAAAAAAAAAGGAACAGGCGACGCAATTTTCCCTGATTGCGTCGCCTATTGCATTCAGTGATTATTTTTGTCGTCATTCTCTAATTATTTTATTTCTCAAGCACACTTTATTTTCTGTTTAAACTTACAAGTATATAAATTGTATTTTTTACTAAAAAAAGGGAACAAATTAAAATAAAAAAATTTGAATAGGCGACGCAATTCTGCCTAATTACGTCGCCGGTTTCTTTTTATATTTATATTTATTGTTGTTCTCTTCTTATTTTGTTTCTCAAGAAAAGTTTATTTTCTCTTTAAATTTGCAAGTATGTAAATTGTATTTTTGTTTTCTAAAACAAAGGGGAACAAATAAAAAAAAAAAATTGGAATAGGCAATGCATACATAAAATATTGCGTTGCCTGTTCCCGTCTTTTAATAAAAAAAAAATACTATTTAAAATACATGAAAATTTAATAAGAAAATAATCTGTACTTGAAAAACAAAAAAATTCAACAAAAATAATTAACATATTTAATTAATATTTTATTATATTTGATTCATATTTTTATTAACTCTCTATTAAAATTTTCAAAATAATTAAATTTATCACAATTTTATTTCCTATCTATAAAATTATTATATGAGGCAACTGGTGAGGCAATCCAGGGGAATTACATCGCCAAAATCCATTTTTTTTCTTTAATTTGTTCCCTTTTTTGCTATAAAAAAAATACAATTTGAAAACTTATAAATTTAAACAGAAAATAAACTGTACTTGAGAAACAAAATAATTAGAGAATAACAATAAACATAATTATAAAAGGCAATAGGGGACGCAATCAAGGGAATTGCGTCGCCTGTTCCAATATTTTTTTTTAATTTGTTCCCCTTTTTTTAAAAAATAAAAATACAAATTAAAGACTTTAAAATTTAAACAGAAAATAAAGCATACTTGAGAAACAAAATAATTAGAGAACAACATTAAAAATAATCATAAAAGACAACAGGCGACGTAATTCGGGGTAATTACATCGCTTGTTCCAATTTTTTTTTTAATTTGTTTTCTTCTTTTAAAAAAACCAAAAATACAATATAAGAAATTTGCAAGTTTAAACAGAAAATAAACTATACTTGAAAAAAATTATTTAAAGAAAAAAAAAAGGCGATGCTAAAAGAAGTTATTGTGTCGCCTGTTCCTTAAAACAAAGAACAGACAATGCTAAATGAAATAACAACGTCACTTGTTCTCCAATTTTTTTTTTTAAAAAAATAATAATAATTTAAGAGATTTGCAAGTTCAAACATAAAAGCAAAGAACTTTGTACAAAGCCATTAAAAAAGTAAAATTAGATAGGGACAAGCTAAGAATTGAACCCAGAACCTCTCACACTTTCAAGGAATCACCACACCACAACACCAAATGACTTGAATGTGATAATACCACTAAAAATAAGTAATCTAGTTTAGGCGACGCAGTTCTCTAAAGTTGGTTGCCAAATGAAGGAATAGGCAACGGATATGTTGAACAATGCGTCGCCTATTCCCCCAACCTTTCTTTTTTTTTTTTCTTTTTTCTTTTTTTCAATTTGCATGCATACAAACCCATAAAAAAAAATAAAATCATATAGGACCATGCCAAGAATTGAACCCAAAACCTCTCACACTCTCAAGGAATCACCACACCACGAGACTAGATGACTTGGACGTAATATACCATAAAAACTAGGTAATATATTTTAGGCGACACAATTCTATAAAATAGGTCGCCAAATGAAGGAATAGGCAATGCATATGTTGAACAATACGTCCCCTATTCCCCTAACCTTTTTTTTTTTACAATTTACATGCATACAAACACATAAAAAAAATAAAATCATATAGGACTATACCAAGAATTGAACTCAAAACCTCTCATACTCTCAAAGAATCATCACACCACTAGACGAGATGACTTGGATGTGATAATACCATAAAAAATAGGTAATATAATTTAGGCAATGCAATTATATAAAATAGGTCGCCAAATGAAGGAATAGGCAACTCATTTGTTGAACAATGTGTCACCTATTCCCTCAACACTTTTTTTTTTTTTTCAATTTACACTCATACAAACCCATAAAAAAATAAAATCATATAGGACCATACCAAGAATTGAATCCAAAACCTCTCACACTCTCAAGGGAAATTGCATCACCTGTTCCATTCTTTTTTTTTTTTAATTTGTTTCTTTTTTAAAAAAAAAAACAAAAATACAATTTAAAGACTTCCAAATTTAAATAGAAAATAAAGTGTGAAATCCCACATCCGTCGGAAAGGGGAACGAAACATTCCATATAAGTGGGTGTAGATACCTTTCCCTTGAGAGGCCTTCCTGTGAGGAAGCAAAACCGTGAGAGGTACGATTGGACTCATCACCTAGCTTCCAAAGTGGACAATATCTCGGTTGGGCCTGGGAGGCCTGGACTAGTGGGACTGGCAGCTGAAGGTGTGGGACCCCTAAACCACTGAGATGCTTTTTATAACCTTGAAGGCTGGGTTGTAAGAGGATTCTCCAGGCCCAAAAAGGATAATATTGCATGCGGATGGTCTGGGCTGTCACAGATGGTATCAGAGCCAGACCCATATCGATGTGCCGGCGAGGACGCTAAGCCCCAAGGGGGGAGGATTGTGAAATCACACATCGGTTGGAAAGGGGAACGAAACATTCTATATAAGCGGGTGTGGATACCTTTCTCTTGAGAGGCCTTCTTGTGAGGAAGCAAAACCGTGAGGGGTAGGATTAGGCTCACCACCTAGCTTCTAAAGTGGACAATATCTTGGTTGGGCCTGGGAGGCCCGAGCCAGTGGGACTGGCAGGTGAAGGGATGAGACCCCTAAACCACTGAGAGGTCTTTTGAAATCTTGAGGGCTGGGTTGTAAGAGGATTCCCCAGGTCTAAAGAGGACAATATCGCATGCGGGTTGTCTGGGCTGTCACATAAAGTGTACTTGAGAAACAAAATAATTAGAGAACAACAATAAAAATAATCATAAAAGTCAACAGGCGACACAATCAGGGGAAATTGCATTGTCTTTTCCAATTTTTTTTTTTTAATTTGTTCACTTTAAAAAAAAAAATCTAAAATAAAATTTAAAGATTTGCAAATTTAAACAAAAAATAAACTGTACTTGAGAAATAAAATAATTAGAGAACAATAATAAAAATTGAAGAGGATTGCAACTTTTAAAATCAAATAAACTGTCGTTGAAACACAATTAAGGAACTAACAAAATAAAAAAACAATAAATAAAACAACTAAAGTTGAAGTTGTTGAGTCATATATACAGCGACGTCAAAAATCAGTGTTGCTTATTTTTGTTTTTCAGCGATCTTCAATTCATTTTGTTTCGTAGCGTCGTTAATTTTATGTCGCCAGATCTCCATTTTCTTGTATCTAGCGACGCTGTGAAAAGTGCATCACTTATTGTCTTATTAAGCGACGTTTTATCGTACATTTTTTATTACGTCACAAGCTTGGTGTCGCTAAATTGCTATTTTCTCATAGTGTCTTTTTAGTTTTTATAGATGATCTCAAATAAATATTATTGTTATGTATTAAAGTAATTCTACATTTATTTTAGATTTTTCTTTTTTTTTTTAATTTTTTTTTTTATAATTAGAAGTTAGATTTTTTTCTCACCACTAAACTAATACAATGATACTTTTTTGTATGTAATCCTATGGGGAGGAAAAAAATAAATTTTAATTAATCATTCTATGCCATCTATACACGATAGATTCATTGATTAAAAAATATTTTTAATTATATGCCATCTATACACGATAGATTTTTTTAATTAATTATTTCCTAGCTAATTTTTTTTATATATATTTTAAAAATATTTTGTTTCAATTATCTACTTTTTATCTCTTACTTTTCTTCGATATTAACTGTTTAGTATAATTAAAATATTTATCTACTAGTTTTAATATAATACTTTTTTAGTTTAAATTATTTGTAACTGAAAAAAAAGACGCTGATTATTATATTTATTTATGTTTTTGTTCTTTTTTCTAAGTTTCAAATTACTTTGTTTAATTAATTCCTAATAATTTTTTTCCTCCTTCTTTTGTTTCGAGGAGAATGTTTAATTTTTTTATTAAAAGTTAATCAATTTATGATTGCCAAAGCATTTGAATTATATAGATATATATATATATATATATAGATATATATTTGTATTTTTGGCATAAAAAGAATAAAAAAAAAGTATTTTTTTTTAGCCTACCTGTTTAGTCAAAATTCTAATTAGTTTGATTACGATATAATAAACAATCTCTCGTTTTATTATATATTTATATTGCTCAAAACAAAAAATTGAAAACAATTTACACTATTTTATAATTAGTTTGATTATGATATAACAAACAATATCTCGTTTCACTATATATTTAAATTGCTCGAAAACAAAAATTAAAAACATAATTTATTCTATTTTATAGTGGTGCCCCTGAAATTTTTTTCTACGTCGGTCACGGTCTCCATCTCTAAGTTCCATCGCCACATATGGCAAAGAATTTGCACAACATTTTAGTCTTCACGAGCAGCAAATTGTCTGCTTTTCCAGTAAAAGCATAATTATCATGTCTCTGTGATCCGAGACATTTTTTTTTTTTCTTTTGAAAAAAAATATAATATTAATTATTAAGAAAAGGGAAAATGAGATGACCTTGGAGGCCTAGACTACGGCTAATCTTCAAACCTACAAACATATATTGAATGATCCCCAAATCTATTTTTCTGTGCATGCACTGATGGTGTGGGGAACTTCTAAAAGATTTCCACATTCCGACAATTCCTCGCTACAACAAATTTTATATGAAAAGTAGAATTTTCTAATTTGAGCTCCTTAATTTGGTCATACTCATCAACAAGTTCTTTTATGAATTTAAAGCCCGAAAATTGTTTAAGGATTGGATTAATTTTTTTCTCAATTAGTATTATTTTTTATATAAAAAAAATCTTGTAATACAAGAGGAATCAAACTATAATTCGTTTTCATTTCCGGACAGTTTATAATACAGAGTAAACTTCAAGTAATCAAACTAGAATTAGATCTAACATGACATTAATAATATGTTGGGCCTACTACCATTTTCTACTTTATTTGTTGATGACTCATGGAGATCAATAATTACAAGAAATAGCCCATTTCTTTTTAACTTGTAAGTTTGAAAACCAAATTATAAAATCGTACCCGTCCATCGCACCTTGCGACTACGTCAAGGAAAATACTTATAATTGGAAACTGAAACTAAAATTCTCATATTTCTGTATTATAATAATGCAAAAAGACCTAAATAAATATCGATTGGCAAGGGATAGGGAAAATGGCACGTGGCTTTAAACAATTGGACGCATTAGAATGCAAGCCCTCTCGTTCTCCCTCTATAAATAACGACTGGTTTATCCACAAATTCATCAACAACACAAAAGAGCCCTTCAGCAAAGGCAACTGCCACAGATTCCAGTTGCGGTTGTCTTCTAAGCATTCGTGACTAGTTATGGCTTTTGTTCGTCCACATTTGTGGTCTATCTTTACTCTACTAGTTTTGTCTTGTCTTCTTATAAACCCAGGTTCTTGTTTCAAACCCAAGCTCTTTTACAATGTCTCAAAATATGAATCGGATTCTAATTGGTCCCCAGCCGGTGCAACCTGGTATGGAAGCCCCAGCGGCGCCGGAAGCGACGGTAATGCCATAATGGACACTGAAAATATATCTACCAATATTGTTGAAATGTCACACTAACATATATATATATATATGTATACACTATTGTTATATTAAGATTGTTAATTAATTACATTGTTGGTTTTGTATATATATATATATAGGGGGTGCTTGTGGATATGGAAATGCTGTAGAGCAAGCACCATTCTCTTCAATGATTACGGCTGGGGGTCCGTCGTTGTACAAATCTGGCAAAGAATGTGGAGCTTGTTATCAGGTGCAGTTCATTATGTAGCATAAATTAAACTTTGTTAGTTTCAGAAGAGTAAATTGCACAAATAATTAACTTGGTGGGTGTTATTTGTAAATGTGGGCCTGAATTTTAGGTAAAATGCACATCGAGTGCTAACGCAGCGTGCTCGGGGAAGCCGGTGACAGTGATTATAACCGATGCGTGCCCTGGTTGTGTTTCGGAGTCTGTTCATTTTGATTTAAGCGGCACCGCTTTCGGAACGATGGCGCTTCCTGGCCAAGCTGATAAGCTACGCAATGCTGGAGTCCTGCAGGTTAAATATCAAAGGTACTTAATCTTCACTATCCGGAAAGTGAAAAAAAATAAATAAATAAAACCTTGATTATGTTCTCATGCCTGTTTTTCTATCAGAAAGAGCACATGTAATTATTACTCTATTTTCAGATATTTTGACACATGGTATAATTAATGATAATTAATTATTATTAACCATGCTATAATTAATAATAGTTTTATTATTAATTAGTATATATTAATAACCATCAGAATAAAAATAGTTTTTGTTTAATATTGATTTTGTCTTGTATAAACATATGCAGAGCAAAATGCAACTACCCTGGTAAGACGATAACCTTCAAGGTGGACGCAGGGTCTAATCCGAACTACTTTGCAACTCTAATCGAATACGAAGATGGAGATGGTGACCTTGCTTCAGTGGACCTGAAACAAGCAGTTGACTCGGACTCATGGCTTCCCATGCAGCAGTCATGGGGTGCGGTCTGGAAACTTGACGCTGGTTCTACCTTACATGCCCCCTTCTCGATTCGCCTGACGGCGTTAGAGTCCAGCAACACCATCGTAGCAAACAATGTGATCCCGGCTGGTTGGAAGCCTGGTCAAACTTATAGATCTGTTGTAAATTTTGCTACCTAAACTCTATATGGAATTATGCTGTTGAAGGCTATGCTTAATTACAAAAGTCAACTTATTAGCATGACTTGCGGTTTGTCTTCATGCAATATAAAATTACATATAAATAAGAAGTAGGGCTCTCCTTTGTGGAAAGATATGTGTGCATTGCCCAGGAGGAGATTTTTGGCGGATAGCCATCTCCTTGTGCTTAGTTGTGTATTTGGGTTCTTTTGGTTTTTTATAAACCTTCTTTTCCAGGGAAAAAAAAAAAAAAAGATATGTGTGCATTGCCTCTTTTACTCTTCGTGTTTTTTTTCTACCCTTCGTACATTATATAATCATAATATATAGATATATATATATATATATTTATTTTGGCAACATTAGTAACGTGTAACATGGACCAAATGAGGTATTGTATGACCAATTCAAATTAACACCAAATATTAAATGAGGTAATATCATAATAATGAAACCTTTAAATAATTTTAGCAAAAAAGAAAATAAAGAAACCTTTAAATAAATAAATTCTTCACTTCACCTAATAAAGTATTACAATCAAATAATTTTTAATTTGAATATCTTAGTATTGTCTTTGCAGAATCAATTTAATGACAATGTCCATTTTATTATTATTTTTCTATAATTTAAAGTTTATGATTTGGATTTGAAAGTGTATTATTAATGATTTTTACTATTAGATTAAGCCTATGAATATTAATTTCGTATATCTAAAGATTAACAAATCAGTCATTATTTAAATTATAATTCTTGTTCATGAATTAAGTATGTAAGAGAAAAAAAGAAAAAGAAAAGAAAAATAAAGAATACAAATATATTACCAATAAGAGTGTAACCTTATTTCAACCCAAAAAAAAAATAAAATTGTAAATTTGCTTATTAATTTTTACCTTTTTATTATTATTTACTGATTTTTACTTTGCCAATGAGACATTCTAAAACCTTATTTTTAATTTCTAGAATATGTTTGTAACACCCCGTCCTGAAGTACAACGGAAATTTTCCAACTTTGACCGAGTTTGACCGTTGACCATTGACCAAAAGGGTCAAAATTTAACTTTTTGACTCAGATGGAATTCTAGGTTTACTGAGGTACCGTTATGAAGTACAGGTTGGCACGAGTTCGTAGACTAGTAGCATGTTGAAAACAGAGCTACGAATTGAAAGTTATGAGCAAAACAAGTTGAGGTCCAAACTGTCCAAGGGGTACCGAAGTTGACTTTTTATTCATGCAAAGTTGAGCTTTGACTCATGCATGGTTATGAAGTACTTGTCGATACGAGTCCGTAGACTAGCGGCACGTCCGATTTGGACATGTGGTTTGAAAGTTATGGACATGTGAAGTTTTCCAATTACCGTAATATTTTATTCTATTTTCGAATTATGCACAGTGTATGAACAGTGACACCATGTGTCGACATCTTAGAGGTCCACGTGGGTGAACAGTGCCACCCACGGTGGCCTTAAACCGGTGTGAAAAGAGGGGGGAGGAGGGAGAGAGAGAGGAGAGAGAGAGAGAGAGAGAGAACCACCGGCCGCTAGAGTTGCAAACTTTTCCGGCCGAATCTTGCCACATGCGTCGGTCAGGCAGGAGCACCTCTCCATTTCCGGCCAATCCCCAAAATTTCACGGCCAACCGATCGGCGACGTGCCCGGATCGGGGCTTTTTCTGGCGGCGGCGCCAATTTCTTCAACCGCCGAGATCTCCTCATTCCGGCGTCCATTCTTGTCACCGCGGGTCCCATTGAGATCCTCTCCCTTCAACCTACAAAACGCCCGAAAATCTCAGCCATCGGCCACCGGATGCGCCGCCGGAGGCGACGGTTTCCGGTGAGTCTCCGCGGCTCGCCGGAAAATCCAATTCCAGCCCCTCCCCACTAATTCTGACCCCCTAAACTTAGATCTGGGGTCCTTTTCCTCCAATTAGCGACGGTTTGGTAGAATCGAGGCTCTAAAGGCCGAGAGCTTTCCGGCGAAATTCCGGCCACCACTGGTCCGATCTCCGGGAAGTAAGACCAGATTCGTAATCCTCGTCACTCAAGCTTCGATTCGGTATATTACTTGTCAATTTTGGTTAACGTTTGTGGTAAACCCCCCGGGTACCGGGTATTATTTACCCGAATAAAATATTAATTTATTTGAGATGTATAATATTGTTGTTCTAGGAGCATGTGTACGTCGTGGAATTGATCCCATGGAGGATCTTGGATTAATTGCGTGCTCCAGGTGAGTGACCCACCTTTAAAACTATTTTGGGGTGATTAATTATATTTATTTTGTGTTAATTTGATATTTAGAATTATGCTCATGTGATGGAATTTAAATATAATTGTGGAAAAAATATTATTATTATATATATATATATATACCCATTGATGCTAAATGAAAGTTTGGGTTATTAAGAAATTCTCGATTATTATTATGGTGATTTAATTGTATTTATTACGCATGAGCAAGGTGTTTTCATTAATTAATTGTATTTGAATTTTAATATTATTTTTTGGGCATGATTTGATTTTAAATATTTCAAGAAAAATATTGGTTTAAGTTGGTGGTATCAAATTTTATAATTATGCCCATGGAACATTATTTGATTGATTTTATGATTTGGGAAGAAAATTATTTGTATATTATTACCGGTGGATTTATGCTGGAAATATTAAAGAAAAATGTGGGAGGTTGAGTTCGAAAAATGGTATAATTCCCACGGTGAATTTTGGAAAAAATTGCGTATTTTAATAGTAAAATTGGTTATTTGTTTTAGACGCACTCATACAGTACTGGTGTTCTGTACTGTGTATGTGGATGAGCGCGCAAGTTATAATGTCTCCCGTGAGTTGCCATTGGACCGAGGGTAGGCAAGTTTGATATTTTCCATAAGCCGCCCCCCTCCATGGCCGGGATAACGGTTTAACCAGCGGCGCTGTCGGGACGCCGAAGCGACCGTATGCAAGTTTCTCTCTTCAACCTCCCGTTACACGGTGCTCGGGACGCTGGGTATCGTGAGACATCACTGGTATATAGTGTGGTACGTCAAGTAGCTTTCGATATTATTTCCAAATAATAATGTTTTTAAAGAGTATCTAAAATAAAAAGGTATCTCATGGAATTTTTATAATTTATTTATTCAATGTTTCTAAAATGCATTTTACCTTGATTATTTTACTATTTAAATGGATTGGGGTTTTCAAATAAATTCTTTTATAGTTTTATCATTTACTTCAAATATATGATTTAATTGATTTAAGTATTTTTTTTATTAATTAAATGATTTATTTCACTATTTATATTGATTTGATGATTTTAAAGCGATTTTACTATGTTTTTACCATTTATGTTAAATGGAGGTTTTAATTTCGTTTAATTATTCATTTATTTAATTGTTCAATTAATTGATTCATTCTAATTATTTTATTATTTCCTGAATTGTCTTAATGTAAGTTTCATTAATATTTTTGTATTATTTGTTTATGACATTTATTAATCATTTAGTAATTGTTACGAAATTATTTTTATTTTTATTTCTATTTTATTTTCATTATAAATTTTGGATGCTTGATTTATTATATTTTATTTGATATTTAGTTAACTAATTGTTTCCTTGGTTTTCGGGGAATACAAATAACGGGTTTTGTGAAAATGTTTTAAAAGGAGAACTTTTCCAACCGAGTGAATCGTGAGGGTTTTGAGAGAAAATATTATTTTCAATTAATTATTATTTATTTACTTACTTATTCTTAATTAATTAAGTGTACTATAATTATCATTACTATTTTAATTGTACAGTAGATAGGGTCACTCACTGAGATGATTAGCATTTCACGTTTTTAAATTCCGTTCCCTTAGGTTCGAGCTAGTCGACGTTTATCTTCCGGGGCGAGCTCGACTTCTCGATTTGTTGCTGAAGCCCAAGAACCATTTCACTCCTTTCCTCTCCATTTTGTATCATTTCTTATTCTATTATTGTATTAAATTCATATTTATTGAATTTATCAAAATGCTCTATATACTGATTGGATTGGTATTTATTAAATTATGCATTTATTTTCCTGAATTTATTTTGAAGTGCTGAAAATTTGTGGATACAAATTGTAGTAAGGTGGGAGGAATAATGAGATATTATTGGAGTGTATTTTCTGTGCAGGAAAATTTTGGTTAGTCCTACCCTTAGGGGAGGTTCTGCCGGATTTTCCGTTGGAAGGTCCGGTAGGGTTTCCTTGGGATCAAGGCTTGTATAGGGTTCCGGTGAGGAATTTTGGACGGGTCCTGACAGTTGGTATCAAAACTTTAGGTTCAAGTATTCCTAAGGGACTGTGCATTGTTGTGAGTCCCATCCGCGTCTAATCTCTCGTTTTACCCATCTTAAAGCGTTCTTTCTCTTGTCTCGAAGCAAATTCGTTGCCCGAGTTTGAATGACTCTAATTTTCGAGGGTGTCAATTAGAATCATCTATCCTAACGGAGAATTCCTATGGCCTAGTTAATGGTCGAGGATTGCCTTTTTTTTTATCAAAGGTCAAGTAATGGGGGCAGATCCAATTTTGTGAATCTTTTTGGGATTCGAAGTGGTCCTAGATATGGATTGAGTAGTTCTTATGTTTATGGACCGTTAGCATAAAGGAGTAAAGTTAAAGTGATTCAGCTTACCTGAAGTGGTGCTCTGTCAGGACCCGTCCAGAATTCCTCCTCCGGAACCCTAGACAGCCCTGATCCCAGGGAAATACCACCGAACCTTCCAACGGAAAATCCGGCAGCACCTCCCCTAAGGGATTTACTTACCACAAATTTACCTGCACTGAAAACACACTTCAAAAATATCCCCTTATTCCTCCCACAAACTACAAATTGGTTCCACAAATTGCAGTACTTAAAAAAAAATAAATACAGTAATCCAGTGCAAAATAAATACAACAAGAGTGAAAGAAATATTACAACTGCAATAAAAGAATAACAGGGTACTGCCGAACTAAAACAGCGAGGAAGATCAAGTCCGCTCCGAGTGAACACCGACAACCTGGTACCTAGAGGAACGGAATTTAAGAGTGTGAGATGCTAATCATCTCAGTGAGCGACCCTACTACTATACCATATATTATCACAGTAATAAGTATAAATAATAATTATTTGGAAATAATATTTTCTCTCAAAACCCTTACAATTCACTCAGTTGGAAAGGTTCCCCTTTTAAAACAATTTCACAAAACCCTTTATCCATATTCCCCGAAAACCAAGACATCAATTAAATACCAGAAGCGGTAACAATTATATTTTTAATTCCAATTCAGTTTCCAAACATTTTATTTTTAAAACACAGTTTTGAAAATCATTTGATGCACCCACTATATACCAGTGGCGCCAACAGTACCCAGCGTCCCAAGGTACCGCCAGACAGGAGGTTATAGAGAGAAACCGGCATACGGTCGCGTGGCGTCCCACAGCGCCGCTGCTAACCTGGTGTCCCGGCCAAAGGGGGGTGGCCGCCCTCTCCGATGGCATCCACAGGACACCCTCATAATATCAACCGCGCGCTACTCACACCCACCTGCGCGCTAATCACATCACCTGCGCGCTAATCACACCCACCTGCGCGCTAATCACAACCGTGTGCACACTAACCATATCACATAATCAGAACACCAGTACGTGCACGGTGCATCTAAAAATTATAAAATCCATAAATTTAAATCATAAAACAATTTTCACATTTTTCATAAGCATAGCGGGCATAATCCATCCGCTTGAACCGGGAAATTCTCCACAATTTCCTTATAATCTATACCATAAATTCCATGATTTTCAAATCCACCAACTCCCAAATCCATCAATTCAAATATCCACATTTTTTTTTTTCAAGCATAAATAATTTCTCGAAATATCATAATCAAATCCCATAATATTTTATGGGCATATTTCATAAAAATTGAAATCACCAACATAACCAAATATTTTCCTTGAAATATTTGAAAATCAAATCGTGCCCAATTTACCATTAAAACCACACCAATTTCAAAATCCTCAAAACCATAAAATAATTCCACACGGCATAAATTTGTAGAATTCGCATTTTCTTAAATCCAATAAATTCATAAATAATTCTACAATAAATCCAATAAATATTTGGCACATAGAAATTAAATTCCAAATATTTAATTCACACATAATATATTCATCAATTAAATTCCCCAAAATTAATTTGAAGGTGGGTCACTCACCTGGAGCACGCAATTAACCCATGATCCACTACGGGATCAATTCTACGACTCACCGGTGCTCCTAGAACAAAATTCACAGACAGTCAAATAAATTAATATTTTATTCGGGTAAATAATACCCGGTACCCGGGGGGTCAAAACACAAACGATAACTAAAATTTACGAATTATATACCGAATCGAAGCTCGAGTGATGCTAATCACAGATCCGGTCTTAATTTCCGATGATCGTACCCGACGGGGTCGAAATTTTATCGGGAAGCTTTTCGGGTTTCGGCTCTGCAATTCTCCCAAACCGTCGCGAATTGGTGGAAACGGAAGTCGGATTTGGGTTCAGGAGGTCGAACACTGCGGACTGGAGCTGGCCGGAATTTTCGGGTACTCGCCGGAACAGTATTTTCCGGCGGGCCGCCACGTCACCGGCAACCGTCGCCGGAACAGTATTTTCCGGCGGTGGCCGTTTGCTGTGAAATTTTGCAGATTTGTAGATCGTGAGGAGAGCAATCCAACGGGACCGACGGTGAGCAAAACGGAGGTCGGACGGCGGAGAAATCACCGTTTGAAGATTTTCGACCCCTCGCCGGAAAACGCTCCGATCCCGGCGCGTCGGTGGTCCGATGGCCGTGATTTTTGGTGGGTAGGCCGGACTTGAGGAGAGGATGCTGGGTGTATGGCGCGTGTACTGTATATCGGCCGGAATAGTGCCGATTCGCGGTGGCCGGCGGTGGAGGGGGAAAAATCGCCGCCAAACTTCGGACGTCCGATTCGGGCGCGTCCGGCGGCCGTTCGCCGTGAAATTTGGAGGTTTTGCCGGAAATGAGGTGGGCAATCTGGCTGGCCGGCACGTGTACAGTAACTAGGCCGGAAAAACGTGAAAATGACCGGCGGCCGGCGGGTCCTCTCTCTCTCTTTCTCTCTCCTCTCTCTCTTCTCTCTCTTTCTCTCTCTTCCCCGAGAGTTTTTCAAAATTAAAACCCTGCATGACACTGTTCATGCCACGTGGACCACTCAGAAGCTGACACGTGGCATTTCACTGTTCATGACCCAAAAACATTAAAATAATACGGTATCCGGTAAACTTCAAACGTCCATAACCTTTTAACCACATGTCCGATTTAAGCGTGCCGCTAGTCTATGAACTCGTATCGACGAGTACTTTACAACCATACAAGAGTCAACTCACAATTACATCACAAGAAAAAGTCAACTCCCGGCACCTTTTAGACAGTTTACACTTCAACTTGTTTTGCCCATAACTTTCAAACCGTAGCTCCGTTTCCGACGTGCTACTAGTCTACGAACTCAGGGCATCATGCACTTCGCCACGGTACCCTAGTCAACTCAAAATTCTCACCGAGTCAAAAAGTCAACTTTTGACCCCTTTCGGTCAACGGTCAACGGTCAACCTCGGTCAACGTGCACGGATTCCGGTGCGATTTGGGACGGGGTGTTACAGCCTTCCCCCCTTACAAAAATTTCGTCCTCGAAATTTCCACGCGTCACTGGAACAAACAAGGGTTCTGATCACGCACCTGCGCTTCAGGCTCCCATGTCGCTTCCTCGACTAAGTAGTTCCTTGCCAACTAATCCATGCCCAACACTACTTCAAGTCTGGATAGATCCAACAGGATCAGGTCTGCTTCCATCACTTGATCTGTGAAATCGTCGGGCGTAGTCCTGGCTCCCTGCTGCGTCATAGCAAACACCCGGCCTTGACTTGTCTGCTGGGGTCTCCTTCCTCTACCTCGACTCGATCCTGCAGACGGCTGGACTGATCCCGAAGAAACTCCTACTGGCTGACTTCCCTGGGAACTCTGTCCTAGAAATATCCCCGTATGCTGTGTCCGTCGACCTGCTTCTAGCACACTGCCGCTACCATAAGGGCAATCCCTCCTTATGTGGCCTGGCTGCCCACACCGAAAGCATAAACCATCCATCTGACACTGCCCAGAATGATTCCCCCTACAAAGTGGACAAATCCGCGGAGAACCAATGCGTGACTGCTGATACGAGCTTGCATCCACAATGATCGAATGGCGAGCTGGCTGGGGCATGCGATAACTATCTCTCCTCTGGAATCTGCCTCGTGGGCTTAACCCATCACTGTCTGAGCCTGAGCTATGGCTCTTCTTAGCTGCCCCCTGTCGAGGTACTCCGCTATACGATCCTTCGAATGATCTGCGCCTCGAGGGTCTGTGTATCTCCTCCTGTCTCTCTAGCTCGAGCGCTGCATCCCTGGCGGACTGATAGGTGGGATGTACTGATCCAGAAAGGGTGTAACCGATGCTCTCTTTCAATCCGTCTATGAACCTCACCTTCTTCGTGTGATCGTCGGGAATCAGGTGCATGCAGAATCCTGATAGTTCTCGGAATCTCCTCTCGTACTCGGTCACTGTCATGTTCCCCTGTCGCAGTTCCTCGAACTCTCTCCTTCTCGCCTCACGGTACGCAGGAGGACAAAACTCTATCAATGGCAGTTGTTCATCCCAGCTACCACGAAACTGCATAATGCAAGACCTTAGCAGGTCTTCTAATGTCTGAATTGTGCACTCTGCTTGTCCATCAGATTGCGGGTGAAAAGCGGTGCTGTAGTTAAGTCTTGCTCCTAGTGCATCAGCCAATTTCCGCCATAGTCGTGAAGTAAAGCGCGGATCTCGATCGGAGACGATGGCTAACGGTACTCCATGAAGACTTACAATGCGTTGCACGAACAACTAAGCTAACTTCTCGGGTGAAAAATGTTCTCGTACTGGTAGGAAGTGTGCCGACTTGGTGAGACGATCAATGATTACCCAAATGCCGTCGTACCTTCTAGGTGTGGAAGGAAGCTTGAATACGAAGTCCATATTGAGTTCTTCCCACTTCCACACGGGAATCGGTAAAGGTTGGAGTAGTCCCGAAGGCTTCTGTCTTTCTGCTTTCACTTGTTGACAAATCAAACACTTTAATACGAAGTCTGCCACTTCTCTCTTCATACCAATCCACCAATAATACTTAACAAGCGTCCGGTACATCTTGGTACTTCCCGGATGCATCGCATACATCGAGCTATGCGCCTCCTCTAAAATCTCCTTCTTGAGTCCTGGAATATCCGGAACACAAAGTCGTCCTTTATACACGAGGGCTCCATCCCTCCTTATGGAAAATTCCGGATCAAGACCTTCTTGTACCTTGCCCTTAATTGTCCTCAACTTAGGATCTTCCATTTGGGTCTCTACTATACGATCCACCAACACCGGTCGTACCTGGAAGCTAGCCATGAGAACTCCTGAAGGATGCATATGCATTAACACCCCCATCTTCTTCAACTCCACCATGAGAGGTAGTTGGATGACTTGGATGTGAGCAAGGGATCCAGTAGCCTTCCTACTCAAAGCATCTGCCACTACATTCGCCTAATAGTGACTTTAACTTCCCTCTTGTGCAACTTTCCTTCTCATGCCCACTAATTAAGGATAGTCAAATTGGTCCACGAGAACACGATCTACAAGTCTTGGTCATAGTCGAACGCTAACCATAAGGTGCTTCTAAAGCATGCATCCTTAAACCAACAACCAACTCTCGTGACTCGATCAGCACTTTAAAAGGTTAGATTAGAACTTAAGTCTAATTTCCTCAAATACTGGTATCACCAAGTTAAGGTTGAGATTAATTCACTTATCTTCGATTACCCTCCTAGTACTTACAATTATAAAGCCCCTGCTCCTCATTGATTAACCAATAGTCTTAACCTCGACAAACATCAATCTTTCTTTTAACTAAATTCATCAAGGTCATGAATAAAATTCTCAACATCCAAATATCATTCTTGAAAACCCTAAGTTTCCCTTATTTCAAATAAATTCCATGAATCCACACCTCAAGCAATAAGAAATTTAAATCCTAATTCTAGCATCACCACCAATACTATGAACAAATCACTAGATCCTTAACCCAATAAAGTATTCCACACTTCTTAAATTCTAACTCCGTCCCAAAAATCATACTCCTTATCATTGTAAATTATCACCAACAATATCAACCACCTTGAATCGATAAAGCACCACCAATACGAACCTTAAATCTCCAAGGAAATAAGATATCAAGATCTTAGCTTCTAGAATGAAAATAACCATGCTTAAACATCCAACCATGCCTAAGGAATCATCCTCATCTCATTAACCTCATCAACCACCAAATAGAACTTTAGTCGCTATCCGGAGCTTGCTTGATTCTCTAAACGCTGTCGTACCTTCTCTTTGTGAACGATAGTTTAAGCACGAAATCCATATTTACATCTCCCTACTTTACTTGTCGGTGACTTAAGTACCTTTATTCAGATCTTGCAACTTCCTTTATCGTGCCAAACCACCATGTCATCCAGTGAGCATTCCATACGTCTTGGTACCCTTGGGGTGTATCGCATACTTTGAATCGCGTGCTTCCTTTAAGATCTGCTTTTTGAACTCAACGATACCCTGCTTTGGATTCTCGACTGGCGATACTTAACCCTTAAGTCGCTCTTGGAAAAACCATAACATAAAACAAATAATAAAATATAATTTTCAAATATACCTAACTTGCATAGGCAATTGTTAAAACTCCACATTGAAAATCATATCTTAAAATCCATAGCATAAAATAAAATATGCACGTTTGTAATGGAGGTATGTACGACACCGTCTACATACTACGTGATCCATGATTCCAACTGTCGCCGACACTTTGCTACCAATACAAACCAGGGTGGTTGCCTATATTGGCCGTCCAATCCCCTGGACTCGTAGGCAACATGATCATGGGGCTAGCTCTACATGGACCACATTGGTTCGCCGCCTCCATATGGTGCAGTATAATATCAAACGATATAACATACAAATACATGTACGAACACAAACCAAAAATACTTGAATAAAACACCTTTAATTTCAAATACCACTTTGAAAAGCATTTAAATTATGATAATCGATCGGGAAAATATTTTGACGCCTTGAAATCGATCGACACACATCCTTAGGCAATCATCCTTCTTCTCCATGAACGAAACGGATACCATTCACGATGATAAGCTTGACCTTCAAAAAGAAAAGGCATCCTCGACCATCGACTAGGCCATAGGAATTTCCCGTTAGGCTAGATGATCCTAATTGACACCCTCGAAGATTAGAGTTATTCAAACTCGGGCAACGAATTTACTTCGAGACAAACAGAAAGAACGCTTTCACACGGGTAAAACGAGAGATTAAACACGGATAGGATGCACAACAATGCACAGTCCCTTAGGAATACTAGAACCTAGAGCTCTGATACCAACTGTCAGGACCCGTCTAGAATTCCTCCTCCGGAACCCTAGACAGCCCTGATCCCAGGGAAATACCACCGAACCTTCCAACGGAAAATCCGGCAGCACCTCCCCTAAGGGATTTACTTACCACAAATTTACCTGCACTGAAAACACACTTCAAAAATATCCCCTTATTCCTCCCACAAACTACAAATTGGTTCCACAAATTGCAGTACTTAAAAAAAAATAAATACAGTAATCCAGTGCAAAATAAATACAACAAGAGTGAAAGAAATATTACAACTGCAATAAAAGAATAACAGGGTACTGCCGAACTAAAACAGCGAGGAAGATCAAGTCCGTTCCGAGTGAACACCGACAACCTGGTACCTAGAGGAACGGAATTTAAGAGTGTGAGATGCTAATCATCTCAGTGAGCGACCCTACTACTATACCATATATTATCACAGTAATAAGTATAAATAATAATTATTTGGAAATAATATTTTCTCTCAAAACCCTTACAATTCACTCAGTTGGAAAGGTTCCCTTTTTAAAACAATTTCACAAAACCCTTTATCCATATTCCCCGAAAACCAAGACATCAATTAAATACCAGAAGCGGTAACAATTATATTTTTAATTCCAATTCAGTTTCCAAACATTTTATTTTTAAAACACAGTTCTGAAAATCATTTGATGCACCCACTATATACCAGTGGCGCCAACAGTACCCAGCGTCCCAAGGTACCGCCAGACAGGAGGTTATAGAGAGAAACCGGCATACGGTCGCGTGGCGTCCCACAGCGCCGCTGCTAACCTGGTGTCCCGGCCAAAGGGGGGTGGCCGCCCTCTCCGATGGCATCCACAGGACACCCTCATAATATCAACCGCGCGCTACTCACACCCACCTGCGCGCTAATCACATCACCTGCGCGCTAATCACACCCACCTGCGCGCTAATCACAACCGTGTGCACACTAACCATATCACATAATCAGAACACCAGTACGTGCACGGTGCATCTAAAAATTATAAAATCCATAAATTTAAATCATAAAACAATTTTCACATTTTTCATAAGCATAGCGGGCATAATCCATCCGCTTGAACCGGGAAATTCTCCACAATTTCCTTATAATCTATACCATAAATTCCATGATTTTCAAATCCACCAACTCCCAAATCCATCAATTCAAATATCCACATTTTTTTTTTCAAGCATAAATAATTTCTCGAAATATCATAATCAAATCCCATAATATTTTATGGGCATATTTCATAAAAATTGAAATCACCAACATAACCAAATATTTTCCTTGAAATATTTGAAAATCAAATCGTGCCCAATTTACCATTAAAACCACACCAATTTCAAAATCCTCAAAACCATAAAATAATTCCACACGGCATAAATTTGTAGAATTCGCATTTTCTTAAATCCAATAAATTCATAAATAATTCTACAATAAATCCAATAAATATTTGGCACATAGAAATTAAATTCCAAATATTTAATTCACACATAATATATTCATCAATTAAATTCCCCAAAATTAATTTGAAGGTGGGTCACTCACCTGGAGCACGCAATTAACCCATGATCCACTACGGGATCAATTCTACGACTCACCGGTGCTCCTAGAACAAAATTCACAGACAGTCAAATAAATTAATATTTTATTCGGGTAAATAATACCCGGTACCCGGGGGGTCAAAACACAAACGATAACTAAAATTTACGAATTATATACCGAATCGAAGCTCGAGTGATGCTAATCACAGATCCGGTCTTAATTTCCGATGATCGTACCCGACGGGGTCGAAATTTTATCGGGAAGCTTTTCGGGTTTCGGCTCTGCAATTCTCCCAAACCGTCGCGAATTGGTGGAAACGGAAGTCGGATTTGGGTTCAGGAGGTCGAACACTGCGGACTGGAGCTGGCCGGAATTTTCGGGTACTCGCCGGAACAGTATTTTCCGGCGGGCCGCCACGTCACCGGCAACCGTCGCCGGAACAGTATTTTCCGGCGGTGGCCGTTTGCTGTGAAATTTTGCAGATTTGTAGATCGTGAGGAGAGCAATCCAACGGGACCGACGGTGAGCAAAACGGAGGTCGGACGGCGGAGAAATCACCGTTTGAAGATTTTCGACCCCTCGCCGGAAAACGCTCCGATCCCGGCGCGTCGGTGGTCCGATGGCCGTGATTTTTGGTGGGTAGGCCGGACTTGAGGAGAGGATGCTGGGTGTATGGCGCGTGTACTGTATATCGGCCGGAATAGTGCCGATTCGCGGTGGCCGGCGGTGGAGGGGGAAAAATCGCCGCCAAACTTCGGACGTCCGATTCGGGCGCGTCCGGCGGCCGTTCGCCGTGAAATTTGGAGGTTTTGCCGGAAATGAGGTGGGCAATCTGGCTGGCCGGCACGTGTACAGTAACTAGGCCGGAAAAACGTGAAAATGACCGGCGGCCGGCGGGTCCTCTCTCTCTCTTTCTCTCTCCTCTCTCTCTTCTCTCTCTTTCTCTCTCTTCCCCGAGAGTTTTTCAAAATTAAAACCCTGCATGACACTGTTCATGCCACGTGGACCACTCAGAAGCTGACACGTGGCATTTCACTGTTCACGACCCAAAAACATTAAAATAATACGGTATCCGGTAAACTTCAAACGTCCATAACCTTTTAACCACATGTCCGATTTAAGCGTGCCGCTAGTCTATGAACTCGTATCGACGAGTACTTTACAACCATACAAGAGTCAACTCACAATTACATCACAAGAAAAAGTCAACTCCCGGCACCTTTTAGACAATTTACACTTCAACTTGTTTTGCCCATAACTTTCAAACCGTAGCTCCGTTTCCGACGTGCTACTAGTCTACGAACTCAGGGCGTCATGCACTTCGCCACGGTACCCTAGTCAACTCAAAATTCTCACCGAGTCAAAAAGTCAACTTTTGACCCCCTTGGTCAACGGTCAACCTCGGTCAACGTGCACGGATTCCGGTGCGATTTGGGACGGGGTGTTACATGCTCCGTGGAGGAGTTAAGAGTTTTTTTACCGTGGTTAATTTCTATTCTCGTTTCCAATGAGCTATCGCAGAATGGTTGTCAAGGGTATTTGACCCATGTGGTTGATGCCTGAGTAGATGGTGAGCGTTTAAACTGCTCATAGTGGGAAGCAATTCGAAATCGTTTTCCCCACAAGTTATCTGGATTACGATCGTAAAACAGATATCAAATCACCATTGAATTGGCTTTGGACATTGATCTATTTCAGTATCGCTATACCGTGCAACTCTATCAAAGTTAAAGGACTTAAAGGCTTAGCTGCAAGATTTGGTGAATAAAGGTTTCACTAGATCAAGCTTATCATCGTGAATGGCATTTGTTTCGTTCATGAAGAAGAAGGATGATTGCCTAAGGGTGTGTATCAGCTACCAACGACTTAACAAGTCACCACCCATAATCGATACTTGTTGTCGAGTATAAATGCGTGTCGATCAACCTCAAGGTGTCAAGATATTTTTTCCGATCGATTATCAAAAACTAAATGCTTTTCAAAGTGATATTTGAAATTAAAGGTATTTTATTCATGTTTTTATTATTTATTTAAATGGATGTTTTAGCATGAAATTCATTTACATTGATTTTAATGTTTTATTTAAAGTTGTGATTTAAAATATACTTTGACATGGTTTTACAATTTACCTTAATTATGAGAGGTTACATAATATGTGTTTTTATTATTTATTCAGTTAATGTTTTAAAGTGCATTTCACTATGATCTTATTATTTAAATTGATTGGATGACTTAAAATGAATTTTATTAGATTGTTACTCTTATTTTAAATCCATGTTTTAAATATTTCTTTTATTATTTAATCGATTCATTTTAGTTATTTTAAAATGATTATTAAAATGCATTTATTCATGTTTTTATCATTGTTCCAATGTGGAATTTTAACAATTGCCTATGCAAGTTAAGGTATTTTAAACTAATTAAAATAATTTTCTTATTAATTATTATTTCATTGATTTAGTTAAGTAAATTTCATAAATTATATTTTGATTGTTGAGGAAATTTGGAAATTTAAGTTGGGTTGATGAATTGTATATATTTTATGTTGATGGTATATTTGAAAAATATATTTATTATTTGTTTTATGTTATGGTTTTTCCAAGATCGGCTTAAGGTTTAAGTATCGCCAATCGAGAGTCCAAAGTAGGATATCCTAAAGGAAGTACGTGATTCGATGTATGTGATACACCCTAAAGGTATAAAGATATATCGAATGCTCACTCAGTATTATTGGTGGATTGGCACGATAAAGGAAGTTGCCAAATTGGAATCAAGGTACGTAAAGTGCCGACCAGTGGAAGTGGGAAGTAGAAATGTTAGCAAACTTTTTACTGGTACGAGAGTGGTTCTCACTGAGACAAGTCGGCCAAGCTGTTCGTAAAGCGTATTATGAGTCTGCATAGAGCATCAATCGCCATTAAGTCTAATTGAGATTAGAGCTTTACTTCAAGACTATGACGAAGATTAACAGATACATTTGGAGTGAGACTTAACTACTGTATAGCCTTCTATCACAGGTATTGGACAAGCGAAGTGTAGAATTTATACTTTGGAAGTTATGCTAAGACCGTGCATTATGTAATGTCAAATGAAGTGGGAATAAGCAATTGCCGTTGATAAGGTCCATTGTAATATTAACTACCAAGCGAGTATTGAAATGTCTTCGTACGAAGCTCTATATAGGGGACAACGCCGAACCCCACTATATTGGAGTGAAGTAGGTAAGGAGAAGCACCACACGATGACCAACCTCAATTGGATGCGAACACCTACGGATGACTATGAATAAGGTGAAGGTCATCTGAGAGAGTTTGAAGACCGCTCAGGATCAACAATGAGTTAAGCCGACATGCATGGAAAAGATCTTGAATTTGAAGTCCGAGATTGAGTTTTTTTTTTTTTTTTTTTTTTTGAAATTACCTCCGTAGGAGAGAGTCGTAAGCTTTGGCTGATAAGGAAAGTTAAGTTCTCATTACCTTAGTTTCTACGAGGTTATTGGAAGAATTGGTTTTGTGGAATGCAAGTTAGTATTTTCGGGAGTTCTTGTTACCTTAGTTTCTACGAGGTTATTGGAAGAATTGGTTTTGTGGCATGCAAGTTAGTATTTTTGGGAAAGCAGACATGGGTATGTAGCGTAATTCACGTATTGTTGCTACGAAAGGACATCGAAGACCTGTCATGTAAGGAGCGACCAGTGCAGATTTTTAAGTCATGAAGAATGCGTATGGGTCAATAAGACTATTTTCTCAAGTTAAAAGTCTCGTGGTGAATAAATCTAGTCGAGAAAGCGACGTGGAAGCTCGAGGCATAAATCCGCAACCAATATTCTTATGCGTTTCTGTGACGTATAAAATTTCAAGGATGAAATTTTTGTAAGGGGGGAAGATTGTAACACCCCGTCCTGAAGTACATCGGAAATTTTCCAACTTTGACCGAGGTTGACCGTTGACCATTGACTTTGACCGTTGACCGAAGGGGTTAAAAGTTGACTTTTTGCTTGGATGAAATTCTAGGTTGACTGAGGTACCGTTACGAAGTACACGTTGGCATGAGTTCATAGACTAGTAGCATGTTGAAAACAGAGCTACGGTTTGAAAGTTATGAGCAAAACAAGTTGAGGTCCAAACTGTCCAAGGGGTGCCAAAGTTGACTTTTTATTCATGCAAAGTTGAGCTTTGACTTATGCATGGTTATGAAGTACTCGTCGATATGAGTCCGTAGACTAGCGGCACGTCCGATTTGGACATGTGGTGTGAAAGTTATGGACATGTGAAGTTTTCCAATTACCGTAATATTTTATTCTATTTTCGAATTATGCACAGTGTATGAACAGTGATTCCACGTGTCGACATCTTAGATGTCCACCTGGGTGAGCAGTGCCACCCACGGTGGCCTTAAATCGGTGTGAAAAGAGGGGGGAGAAGAGAGAAAGAGGGAGAGGAGAGGGAGAGAGGGAGAGAGAGAGAGAGAGAGAGAGAGAACCACCGGCCGATAATAATAATAATAATAATAATAATAATATAACGATAAGATGAACTTTGTTAATTAATATAAATAATCAAATAAATAATAAGTAGTTGAAATATTGTTTTCTCTCAAAACCTTTACAGTTCACTCAGTTAGAAAAGTTCCCCTTTTAAAACATTTTCACAAAACCCAATAATTGTACCCCAAAAATAAAAAAATAATTAATTAAATAAATTAGAAATAAAATATATTAAAGTAAAGATGTAGAGTGTATAATAAGAAATAAGAATAATTTTAATAACAATTATTAAATTGTACACAAAATGTCATAAACAAAATAAGCAAAATCATAATAAATTTACATAAAAAAATAATTAAGGAAATATCAAATTAAATGGAATGCAATAATTTAGAATACACATAAAATACATATATTAATTTAGAACTCAATATATACATTGAAAACATTTTAAAAATCCAATTATTAAATTTAGAATAAGATATCATTAGATAAAATAAATAAAATCATAAATAAACTTGGATTGAAGGGATTCGGCATAAAACAAAAATAAACTCAAAATATAAATTATAAAATTTATTAGTTAAATCCATGGAATAATCAAAGAAAACTTTTAATTAATCTTAAACTTGAACTTGAAATAGATTACGAAATACAAATAAAATTCATGTTAAAATCTCGAATTAAAACAAATAATAAAAACATGGTAAAATACATTTAAACACCAAATCCATTTAAATAGTAAAAATCAAGGTAAAGTGTATTTTAGAAACATTGATTTAAAATAATTGACATAAAATATGAATAAACACATTATAGAAAAATACTAATTGGAAATAGGTGATAAAACAAATTAAATGCATTTAATTTAAATACGAAAAATACTTGACATATCACACTATATACTAGTGATGCCCTATGATATCCAGCATCCCGAGCATCATTTGGTGGGAGGTTAAAGAGAAAAACTTGCATACGGTTGCTTTAGCGTCCCAACAGTGCCGCTGCTTAAACCGTCATCCCGGGCATGGAGGGGGGTGGCTATGGCCAATATCAAACTTGCCTGCCCTCGGTCCGATGGCAACTTAGGGGAGATATTACAATCTGCGCACTTATCCACATATACAATATAGAACATCAGTATTGTATGAGTGCGTCTAAAATCAATTACTACATTTATTATTAAAATACCATGTTTTTCCAAAAATTCATCATGAGAATGATACCATTTTTCAAACCCACATTCTCTTAAATCCTCATCATAAATCCATAAATGAAATTAACAATAATTTAAAATAAATATTCCTTCAATTCCTCAAAATTCAAAATATAATTAAATCACAATTTCTTTTAATTCACAAACATATTTTTGGCACCCAAATATTTATTAAAATAACATAAATTGGCAATATAATTTAGATGGAAAATCTCTTAATATTAATTACGTAAAACATGTTTTTCAAATATCTAATTATAAAATATTCCAACAAAAAAATTCAATAATTATTAAATTAAACCTCAAATTCAAGAAAATTCTTGAAACCCAAAATATGTATAATACACCAATAATTTAATTTCCTTCAATTTTTGCATAAAATTTCAATTATAATTTTCTAAACGATTAACACATGAAATATTACATCTTCAAATAATCAATTATCACAAAATACATATAATTAAACGCCCAAAATTAAGTTTGAAGGTGGATCACTCATCTCGAGCACGCAATTCAACCAAGATCCTCCATAAGATTGATTCTACAATTCACACATGTTCCTAGAACATTGACAATACACAAACCGATTAAATTAATATTTTAATTGGATAAAATATACACGGTTACCTGGAGGATTTAAGACAAACGTTAACCAAAATTTGTAAATAATATATCAAAATGAAGCTTACAACATGAGAATTAAAGATTGACCCTTACCTTCCAGATATCGGATCCGAGGTGGTCGGAATCTCGCCAGGAAGGCTTCAGTCTTTAGGTCCTTGGATCTCACAAACTGCCTTGAATTGGAGGAAACTATCTTCGGATTTGGGTTCAGGGGGTTTGGATTAGTGGGAAAAGGTGGGCGGTGTGATCGGGAACTAGCCGGAAATCAGTTTCCCGACAAGCCGCCATGGTCATCTGAAACCGTCACTTCCGTCGGCATGTCTGGTGGCGTTCATTGGCCATGATTTTTGGTGGGAAGGTAGATCAGGGGACAGGTGACTCAACGGGAATGGCGATGAGGCAAACAGAGGTCTGGTTTTGGAGAAATAGATTGGAGAAAGAATCGATGCCGCCGTCGGAAATCACCTTGATTTGGGCACGTTGACAGTCGGTTGGCCGTGATTTTTGGCTGGCCGGCCGATTTTTAGGTTGGCTTCATGCTGGTCCAGCGCGTGTAGATTAGGGGTGGCTAGAAAAGGAAGGATCAATGGTTGCCGATGGTGAAGCTCTCTCATCTCTTTCTCCCTCCTGTTTCTCTCTCCTCAACCTCACTCCTCACATGCCCCACACAACCATTTGCCCAATCAAAATGCCTCCTGTGGGTATCACTGTGCACTCACAGGGTGGCCAAATTTTGACACGTGGCACGTATTGTGCATACGTGTCAGGACTCGTCCAAAATCCCTTCTCGAAACCCTAGACAAATCCTGATCCTAGGGAGACCCTACCGAATCGTCCTATGGAAAATTCGACAGCATCTCCCCTAAAGGTAAAACATGCCCAAAATTTACCTGCACTAAAATGCACTCCTATATATTACCACTTTATCCCTCCCACCTTACTACAAATAAATTCCACAAATGGTAGTATTTCGATAACAAATTAGATATAAAATATATATATATATATACAATGGAAATAATTTACTAAATAATCAACCAAAATATACCATCATAGGTTCATGACTGCCCATACCACCCACTTAGTGCTACAAATCTAAAATACATTTCATATCGTTTTAAAAATATACCAATGTGTAATATAGAAAGAAAGATAAATTAACCGCTATATCAACAATAATAATAATACCAACCACTTAATGCTAATAATGATATTAATATAACTAGTCCGAGGCTATCAACAGGCGTCCCACATGCCCAAAGGCTATCATATAACCACACCTGTCCAAGGGCTGTCATACTCGCCCGATGGCTGTCACTTGCCCAAGGACTATCATACTTGCTCGATGGCCATATTTCTCACCCGTTGGTTGTGATACTTGTTCAACGTTACAATATGAAAATCACGATAATAATAATAAAATAAAAATAAATTGTGACAGCCCAGACCACCCGCATAAGATATTGTCCTCTTTGGGCTTGGGGAATCCTCTTCCAACCCCGCCCTTAAGGTTTTAAAAAGCCTCGCAATGGTTAGGGGGAATCCTCTTCCAACCCCTACCTACCAGTCCCACTGGCACGGGCTTCCAAACCTAATCATGATATTGTCCGCTTTGGGCCCAGCCCGCACAGTTTTACGTTCCCTCATGGGAAAGCCTCTCAAGGGAAATGTATCCACACCCACTTATATGGAGTGTTTCGTTCTCCTTTCCAACCGATGTGGGACTTCACAATCCTCCCCCCTTGGGGCCCAACGCCCTCCCTGGCACACCGATCCGGGTTCGGCTCTGATACCATCTGTGACAGCCCAGACCACCCCCATGCGATATTGTCCTCTTTGGGCCTGGGAAATCCTCTTCCAACCCCTACCTACTAGTCCCATTGGCACGGGCTTCCAGGTCCAATCATGATATTATCCGGTTTGGGCCCAGCCTGCACTGTTTTACGTTCCCTCATGGGAAGGCCTCGTAAGGGAAAGGTATCCACACCCACTTATATGGAGTGTTTCGTTCCCTTTTCCAACCGATGTGGGATTTCACATAAATAATGACAATAATAAAAATAATAATAATAATAATAATAAGAATAATAATCATGATGATGATGATGATGATAATATTAGTAACAATGAAGATAATTGTAAACATAATTCTGATAAATAATAATTGTACTATTAATAACGAGAATAATATTAATAATAGTAATGGCAATAAAAGCAATTAAATATAATGTTAGAAAATCAGGTTATGAATAGATAGAATAGTACAAGGTCAAATAATAATTTAAAATTCAAAAAAAAAATATTATCAAATATACACTCGTACCAGGGGTACAAACGATACCCTCCAACATGTTGCACAATCCATGATTTCAGCTGTCGCTAGCACCCTGCTACCAATACAGTCCGGGGTGGTTGCCTAGATTGGCCGTCCAATTCCCTGGACTTGTAGGCAACATAGTGACAAGGCTAGCTCTTCATAGACTACACCGGATCGCTGTCCCCGTAAGGTGTGATACATACAAATATAACATATATATATATATACAAAAGTTACTTGATGCTCATACTATATACCAATGGTGTCCTACGGTGCCCAGCGTCCCAAAGCACCGTTTAACGGGGAGGTTAAAGAGAGAAACAGGTATACGGTCGCGTGGTGTCCTACCGTGCTGCTGCTTAAACCGTCATCTCGGCCATGGAGGGGGGCGGCTATGGCCAATATCAAACTTGCCTGCTCTCGGACCGATGGCAACTCACAGGAGACATTACAACCTGCGCGCTAATCACATCCACATCCACCTGTGCACTAATCACATCCACAACTATAGAACACCCGGTACGTGTATGGTGCATCGAAAACCGATAAAAATATTTTATAATATTATAAAATATAAAATTTTGATAAAATATAATCAAATCATACACCCTTACCAATTTCATAAAATTTCATGCTCTCTTGTAATCCATCATCAAATACATCAGATTAGATATTTCAATTCCTATCACAAGAATACCAAGTCCTAGCATACATAATTATTAACACATAAATACATTTTAAATATCTTTTAATTAAATATTTCCTTCAAATCCATAAAATTGATTTACACCAAATTAATAATAAAAGATGCATAAAAATTCATACATATTAAAATCTCAACATTTAAATCAACAATAGATTTAGTAAATATTAAACTATAATCTCATAAAATTAATCTCTTCCACAACAATTCAATTTCATAAATAATTAAATAATTAAACACACACAGATATATATATATATATATTATCCCAGTAATTTAATATAATTGATTCCTCAACCTACAAATCAATTCATACTAAATATGGTTCAAACCACATTTATTCAATTCAGCACAATTTGACATCTACAATATAAATAATAATTATTTAAATATTAAATAGACCTTTTTCAGACTACTCTATTAAAATAATAATATTTTATTCAAAAATGGCATCTTTCAAAATACTCTACCATAATTTGCAAATGAGATACCAATAAAAAGCTAAAGAGGCGAGAAATACGTTACCAACTTCCGTTGGGTTCAAATCGATCGGCAGTGATCGGAAAATGAACTGAAATTTTTGGTCAAAGTTAAACATCTCATATCTCTCAAACAATAAGGAATTGAGCTGAATGGACCTCAAAATTGAGCTCAGAGGGTCCAAAAATATTAGAAAGGAGTATCAATTTGACCGGATGATGATTGGATCGCCAGAAAAACCAAATTTACCGTCGCCAATGACGGAGGCCCGATCTAGGCTCATCACCGGCTGACTGGCTGCCAAATTTGGTGGCCGAGCTCACCGGTGATTGGGATTCACCGATGCCTGTGCGTGTCTCTTAATGGTACCTGAAAAAATTTAAATAGGTAGTGACAGAGAGGTTCGACGAAGGGGAAGGAAGGAGAGGAAGAAGAAGAAGAAGAAAGAACGAGGGGCCACCGTGGTGTTTTCCCACGTGGGGAAAGAAAGAAAAATAAAGAAAAAGAAAAAAAAGAGAATTAAAAATAAATAAATAAATAATATTAAAATAATAAAATTTTATCATAATAATATAATATATAAAATAATAAAAAAATAATATGATATAATATTTACTTGTGGCTTACAGGTGGCATTTTCTTATTGTGACACACGGCACCATTAACCAAGTTACACGTGGCATATACTGTTCACACGTTTAAAAATAATATTAAAATAATACGGTATTTGAAAAAACTTTGTAGGTCTATAACTTTAAAACCATATGTCCGAATCGGATGTGCCACTAGTTTACAAAGTCGTATCGACGAGTACTTTACAACCATATATGAGTCAAAACTAAATTTCAAAAAAATAGAAAGTCAACTCCGGCATGCTCGGACAGTTCGAACATCAATCTTGTTTTGCTCATAACTTTCAAACCATAGCTCCGTTTTCGACGTGCTACTAGTCTACGGACTCGTGTCAATGCGTACTGTATAATGGTGCCTCGATCAACCTAGAATTCTTGCCGAGTCAAAAAGTCAAAGTTTGACCCTTCTCGATCAACGACGGTCAAACCCAGTCAACCTTGGTCAACATGAGAAAATTCCAGCATACTTCAGGACGGGATGTTACAATACGTTTTATACAAGCATAAAATAATATAAAATATTACAGTGTTAGAAAAATTTGGCAGGTCCATAACTTTTCAACGAAATGTCCAAATTAGGCGTGCTACTAGTCTATGAACTCGTATCGACGAGTACTTCATAATTATGCATGAGTCAAAGCTCAATTTTACAAAAATAAAAAGTCAACTCCGACACCCTCGGACAATTCGGACCTCAACTTGTTTTGCCCATAACTTTCAAACCGTACTCCGTTTTCATCATGCTCCTAGTCTACGAACTCGGGTTGATGTGTACTTTGCAATGGTTCCTTGGTCAACCTAGGATTCTTGTCGAGTCAAAAAGTCAAAGTTTGACCCTTCTCGGTCAACGACGATCAAACCCGGTCAGCTTGAGAAATTTCTGGCGTACTTCGGGACGGGATGTTACATATATATATGTATGTATCTATTGTAAATTTTTAATATAATAAAAAAAGTAATAAAGAGGAACTATAAAAGATAATATCAACAATCATTCACAGTTTATCTCCATAAAATTTCATTCACAGTTTATCTCTATAAAATTTTCATAATATCTAACTTGATATATACATAGCATGCCATGCTAGCATCGAGCATTTCATGCAATTTCAATTTATGTGAAAAATAAATTTTGTAATTTGAGCTCTTGAAATTTGGTCGTATATATTAAAAAGCAGTTTTATGTATTTAAAACATTCTAGAAATTTGGTTAAGTATTGAACTAATTTTTTCTTTCTTTTTCTTTTTGAAAAAAATGATGTTATAGTACCACACATAATTATACTCATCCGTTACACCCTGGTGAAGATATGTCAACGATGTTAAGAGTAGAGATCTTCTAAAAAACAAGTATATTTCCATTGATAGGCTAAGCATAATATAACTTAACTAAAA
This sequence comes from Ziziphus jujuba, assembly GCF_031755915.1. Lineage (NCBI taxonomy): Eukaryota > Viridiplantae > Streptophyta > Magnoliopsida > Rosales > Rhamnaceae > Ziziphus > Ziziphus jujuba. The sequence goes on along the minus strand of NC_083385.1, from coordinate 4,428,682 downwards.
AATTATCACAGCTTTTGAATTTAGTAGACAGTTTATTCTATTGTCATATGTACTGATTTAAATATAACAAATCAGTACATATTCTTTTCTCATGTCCATATTCTTAAATCTATAACAGATTTGTTAGTATATTCTTTTCTCATGTTCATATTCTTAAATCTATAATAGATCATGTTAGATTTAGATCAGTTCATATACAACAAACCATGTTTGATCTAAATGAACATGTCCATGTGAGTATCCTTATGTACTAATTCATTTGCATAAATTAGTAAATATTCTTTCCTTATGTCCATATTCCTTCCTTAAGTTGTGGACACTTACATGGTCTGTTGTAAATCATTTAAATCTAACCTAATTTACATTCCTAAAATATTTTCCTAAACATAAGGAAAGAATATGTACTAATTTATAATAGATCTAGAAAATATATCGAGAGGGGAACCATTACATACACATGATAGACACAAAATCTAACTACTTACATGACATGTAAAGGCTATTAATAATTCTTTTCTTTTTCAACTAAAACATTTTAAAATTTAAGATTTTAGTTAACTGTTATTTATTAACCACAATTTTAATTCAAAATACAAATATAGAAGTGAAAATTTAAACAAAAATGAAAGTTCTATTAAAGTAGGAAAGTTTACCCATCAATGATAAAAATAATTATACCATTTTTAGTAGAGATTATTTGGGCTATTGGATTGGATAGAATCACTTAAGTTTTTTTTTTTTTTTTTTTTTAATTACAACAATTTTTAATCTAAAAGGAAACCACAACCTATCTAAATGATAAAATAAAGTCAAAAATGGAGAAAACTGTATAAGGAATTTACAACCTTAAAGGGGTCACAAATTTATTTTAAAAGATAAAAAAGTAATATTCATGATATTATATATATGATTTTTCTTTAAAAAAACGAAGAGAGATCTAGGACTGCCTATGTAATGTCAATGAATGTATTCTACTAACCCTTGGCCTTAGCTAATGTTGAGATAGTAATGCTACTAATATCAAAATATTTAACAAAAATATTTATTAAATGACACATAATATTGTTGGTGGACGTTTTAATATAATTTAGACATTACTAAATAAACTTTTAGATAGATAAATTAATTAAAACATATAAACAATTAAATATTACTATATTATTTGTTTAAATAAATTTGGTTCATATTTTAATCAATCTAGCATTATTGATTTTAAAGATGTGAATCAATAAGGCACACGCTTAGTGAGGGAATTTAATGAACATAAGGAAAGAATATCTGCAAATTAACCATAGATTCAGCTAAGATATTAAAATCCTTTAAAGGGAATGCTTATAATTGGAAATTGAAACTAAAATTCTTTTCAATATTATAATAATACAAAAAAAGACCTAAATATCGATTGGCTTGAGATGTGGAAAAAGGCACGTGGCTTTAAATGATTGAAGGCATTGTAATGAAGTCTCACGTTCTCCCTTCTATAAATACCGACCTGTTTATCCACAAGTTCATCAACAAAAATAGCCTGCAGCAAGACAATTGCCACAGGCTCCGGTTACAGTTGTCTCCGAATTAGCACTAGTGATTGAGTTGTTATGGCTCTTGCGCGTTCACATTCGTGGTCTATCCTTACGCTACTAGCTTTGTCTTTTCTTCTTATAAACACTGGTTCTTGCTTCAAACGCAAGCTCTTTTATAATGTCTTAAATGAGTCTCAATCCACTTGGTCCCCAGCCGGGGCTACCTGGTACGGAAGCGCCAACGGTGCTGGAAGTAACGGTAAATCCATAATGGACACAAAATATACTTATCCATATTCTTCAACTGTTAACCAGCCTCATATATATATATATATATATATATCTATTATACTTTTTAATTAATTGAATTATTAATTATTTGTATATATTATTACTTATTTGTAAATAGAGGGTGCTTGTGGATATGGAGATGCTGTAGAGCAAGCACCATTCTCTTCATTCACAACGGCTGGAGGTCCGTCGTTGTTCAAATCTGGCAAAGAATGTGGAGCTTGTTATCAGGTGCAATACTTCATTAATTTGTAACATAAACTCTGTTAGTTTCAAATGAGAAAAGGCAAGGGTAATTAACTTGGTGTTATATATATATATATAGATACACACACACAGGTGAAATGCACAGCAAGTGTTAACCCAGCATGCTCGGAGCAACTGGTGACAGTGGTTATAACCGATGAGTGCCCTGGTTGCGCTTCGGAGTCTGTTCATTTTGATTTAAGCGGTACTGCCTTTGGAGCCATGGCGCTTCCTGGCCAGGCTCATCAACTACGCAATGCTGGAGTCCTGGAGATTCAGTACCAAAGGTAATTTATACAATGGGCAAAAATTTATATATAATTATCATATTATGTAAATGATGTGGTATAACAGACTATTTATAAATGGATATTTAATAAATATTTTATATAGCTTATTTGTTTCATTTTATTATTATATTTTGCTTATGATTATAGATAATTAAGTTAATTTGGTATGTACGTGATTAATACAAATGGTAAGGGATAACATAACGCCACCATTATATACAAGTATTTTTTTGTTTATAGACAGGGAGATGAAAAAATGACTTCTTTTTATTAATGATTAATTAGCACCTGTTAACAAGAAGATGTTTCACATACATAGGGCGTTTATCAGAGTGAACCCATGTAATTACTGTACCATATTATCAAATATTTCAACCTTAAGATGCCAATTGTCATTTTTTTTTTTTTATTGGAATGCATGCATATTATTATTATTATTATGATGCTTAATTTTGATTTTTTCACTGTTTCATTCTCCAACAAAGAGTTATTGATTTGATTTTTATATCTTCAGAAGTTTCTATCTCATTTTGCCCAATTAAAAATTAAAATTTATGGTGTGTCTAACAATACACGTATATATATATAAATATGTCCAGAGCAAAATGCAGCTATCCCGATAAGAAGATAACCTTTCAAGTGGACACAGGGTCTAACCCATACTACTTTGCTGCTTTAATAAAATATGTAGACGGAGACGGTGTCCTTGGTTCAGTGGAGCTGAAACAAGCCGGTGACTCAGACTCATGGCTTCCCTTGCAGCAATCATGGGGTGCAGTTTGGAAACTTGACGCTGGTTTTGCTTTACAGGCCCCCTTCTCGATTCGCCTTACCGGGTTAGACTTCGGCAACACCATTGTGGCCAACAACGTGATTCCCGATGGTTGGAAGCCTGGTGAAACTTATACATCTGATGTCACCTTTGCTACCTAAATTATGTCTCTCTATTTTACATATATATATATATATATATACACCCACATATTTGTAGGTAATTACAGTATGCTCTTAAGGGTTATGTTGGAAAAAATTACTTCAAAGAGAACATAAATATTTGTTAAAGCACATATATATATATATATAAAATCATCAAATGTAAATAACAACAAATAAATAAATTAACAAATTAAATAAAATGTAGCCTGTTCAAATTGCAGCGGATCACGCATTAGCATTGTTTAGATATTCCCCCACTGGATTATGTAATACATTTATCAACTTTGCTACATAAATTACGTCGTTCTGCTATATGCTCTTCATGGTAACTTTAAAAAAGTCAAATTATTAGCATGACTTGGATTTGTCTTCACGCAATATGATATTAAATATAAATAAAAAGTAGGGCTTTTTCCTTTGTGGAGTTTTTGGTGAGCTGCCTCTTTTTTTCTTCCCTTCGTACATTATCTACTCATTATTTATTAATTTGGGAAAATTGTTAAAACACGTCACATGGACTAAATGAGATATTAGAAGACAAATTCAAATTAACTACAATTATTAAATGACATAATATCATAATAATGAAATTGAGAAATAAGTAAATTATTCTTTATCTAATAAAGTTTTAATACTTAGTTTAAAATCTCTCTCACTACTCCTAAATTCCTAATTAGATTAAAAAGACTAAAATTCTAGACAGTTTTGCTCATTCATATATATATATATATATATTTTTTCACCTCGCCAATTAAACATTCCAAAACCTTATTTTAATTTCGAGAATATGATGTCCACGCAAAAGGATATAGTCATATAACACACATGCGGCTATGCAAATGGACCCAATGGAACTGAGCATGTGGGCCCCGATCGAATATGAAAATATACCGTAAATAGCGTTGTTGCCACGCAGTTTCAATTTTGCCACGGCTATTAAGCATTGCAATTTCAATTTTGCCCTTAGCCCTCACTTTCTTCTCTATCCATTTCTTATTCATCGATGCATTTAGCCTGAAATGTGAAAAACCCAAAACCAGCTTAAAGCATTAGCTTCATGAGAAGCTGATATATTGGCGTTCATAGAAACTCACGTCTCTGCCAAAAGTAGAAGCCCTTTCACAGCAAAAAGCTTTGAGTTACATGGATCCGAGTTTGAGGAAGGACTGTGATGTGGTTGTCCATTAAAAGAATACTTAACATGGCAAAAATGGCAAAAATTACTAATGTGGCCAAAGTTAAACTCTGCGTGGCATTATCAACTTACTATTGTACGTTTGCGGTGAATGAGCAAAGTATTTACCAAGGTCTAATTGTATGCAAGTATATACAATGTTCCTCAGCCAAAAAAGTAGAAAAAAAGGAGCATGTATTATGACTATGGGATTATAAGTATGCCTTTGTGCTTACATTAATTAATTAATACAAAGCAACATTCCAGTTGAATTTATTACTAATATTAACTAAAAATGGACGATGGTAATAAATATATATGGGACATACGTGAAGTGGAAGTCTAGTTGTATACTCCAGTTGGAGAAAAGCACATATGTAACACCCCATCCCGAAATACACTGGAAATTTCTATCGTTGACTGAGAATGGTCAAATTTTGACTTTTTGACTCAGTAAGAATTCTAGGTTGACCAAGGTACCATTGCGAAGTACGCATCTACTTGAATCCGTAGACTAGTAACTCGTAAAAAAAGGAGCTACAGTTTGAAAGTTATGAGTAAAACAAGATGAGGTCCGAACTGTCCGAGGGTGTCAGAGTTGACTTTTTATTCTTCTAAAATTGAGCATTGACTTATGTATGGTTATGAAGTATGTGTCGATACGAGCTCGTAGACTAGCAGCACGCTTGATTTGGATATGTGGTGGAAAAGTTACGGACCTGTGAAGTTTTTCCGAGACAGCTATTACTATTCATCGATCTGTGAGTATACGTGAACAGGGATGCCATGTGTAGCATTATAAAGGATGCCATGTGTCACGACAAGGAAATGCCACATTTCAGACAATTAAATATTACATTGTTTTATTATTATTTTAATATTATTTTATATATTTACTTATTTATTTTCTTTTTCTTTTATTCTCTCCCACGTGGGAAAATATATAACACCCCGACCCGAAGTACATCGAAAATTTCTAAAATTTGACCAAGGTTGACCGGGTTTGACCGTCGGTGATCGAGAAGGGATCAAATGTTGACTTTTTGTTCTTAATGGAATTTTACATCGACCGAGGTACCGTTAAAAAGTACACGTTATCACGAGTTCATAGATAAGTAGTACGTCAAAAACGGAGCTACGGTTTGAAAGTTATGAGCAAAACAAATTGAAGTTCAAACTGTCCAAGTGGTGCCCCAGTTGACTTTTTATTCATGCAAAGTTGAGCTTTGACTCATGCATAGTTGTGAAGTACTCATCGATATGAGTTTATAGATTAGCGGCACGTTCGATTTGGACATGTGGTTTGAAAGTTGCGGAACTGTGAAGTTTTTCCGAGACAGTATTTACTATTCATGGATCTATATGTGTGTGAACAGTGGTGCCACGTGTCAAAAAAGTGGACCCACCCGTGAGTGCACAGTGGCACCCACGGGCATTTTGATTGGCTGAGAAGGGGAAGGAGGAGAGAGAAGGAGAAGGAGGAGAGAGAGAGAGAGAGAGAGAGAGAGAGAGCGAGCTAGAGAGAGGAACCCAACCGGCCAACTGTCGTTCACCCATTTCCGGCCACCAGAACAGTACACGCGCCATCCTAGCTTGAAGCCCACCTGAAAACTGGCCGGCCAACCGACCGCCGAAGGGCTTGCATCGAGACTTTTTCCGGCGGCGGTGCCGATTACTTCAAACCTAGATTTCTCTCCATTCCGACCTCCGGTTGCGTCACCGCCGGTCTCGTTGAGTCACCCATTCCTCGATCTACCTTCCCACCAAAAATCACAACCAGTGGCCACCGGACGCGCCGCCGGTGGTGGCGGATTCCGATGACCACGGCGGCTCACCGGAAAACCCAATTCCTGTGAGTTTCCGATCACCCCACCTATCCTTCCCCATTAATTCGACCTCTCTAAACCCAAATCTGAGGTCGTTTTCCTCCAATTCGTGACGGATTGAGAGAATTGAGGACTTGAAATCCGAGAACTTTCCGACGAGAATCCGGCCACCTCGGGTCCGATCTCTGGGAAGTAAGATCAGATTCGTAATCCTCGTTTCACAAGCTTTGATTTGGTATATTACTCATAAATTTTGGTTAACGTTTGTGTTAAATCCCCCGGTACCGGGTATTATTTACCTGAATAAAATATTAATTTTTATTTGAGTTGTGTAATATTGTTGTTCTAGGAGCACGTATGCGTCGTGGAATTTATCCCATGGAGTATCTTGGGTTGATTGCGTGCTCGAGGTGAGTGACCCACCTTCAAAATTATTTTCGGGTATTAAATTATATTTATTTTGTGATAATTAAATGTTTGGATTTAATATTTATGTGTTAAATATTTAGCAAAATTATATTTGAAATTTTGATGGCACAATTAGAATAAATTGAAATGTATATGTGCATTAAAGCATATTTTGATTTTGATAAATTGAAGGAATATTTATTTTAAATTATTGATAATTTCATTGATGGATTTATTATGTGTTTGAAATGTATATTTATGAGAATTTTGATTATTGTGGATTTTACGAGAATTAAATGACATATTTGATTCCAATTGGTTTTTAAATATTTGAGAAAGAAATATTGATTTAATTTATTATGTTTCAAAAATATTTGTGCCATTGGAAAATTTGGATATTTAAATTGATGGAACTGAGAGTTGATGGATTTATGACGATGATTTATAAAGGAATTGTGGAAAATTTACGGGTTTAATTGGATGGAATAAACCCAGTGATATTTATGAGATTATGACATGGATTAATTATTTAGTAATTGTTATAAGTTATTTTTATTTCAATTTATTTCATTATAAATTGGATTCTTGAATTATCATATTTTATTAGAAAATTATTGACTAATTGTTTTCCTTGGTTTTCGGGGCATACAAATAGCGGGTTTTGTAAAATGTTTTAAAAGGGAAACTTTTCCAACGGAGTGAATGGTGAGGGTTTTGAGAGAAAATATTATTTCCAATTAATTATTAATTATTAATTAATCAAGTGTACTATAATTATTATTACTATTATAATTGTATATTAGACTGGGTTACTCACTGAGATGATTAGATCTCATATTTTTAAATTCTGTTCCCTTAGGTCCAAGTTAGTCGACATTAATTGTCCGGGGCGAACCCAACGTCTCAGTTCATTGCCGAAAGTCCAAGAGAAGCTTTTCCTCCCTTTTTCCTCTCCATCTTGTATTGCTTCATCTGTCATTGTATTAATTTTACAATCATTTATATAATGCTCTATATACTGATTGGACACATATTTATTGAATCATATATTGATTCCCTGTTATTATTTTGGAGTGCTGTAAATTTATGGAATTAAATTGTAGTAATGTGGTAGGAATAAGGTGGTGTATATAGAAGTGTATTTTCAGTGCAGGAAATTTATGGTAAGTCCAACCCTTAGGGGAGGTTCTGCCGGATTTTCCATTGGAAGGTCTGGTAGGGTTTCCCTGGGATCAGGGCTTGTCTAGGGTTCCGGTGAGGAATTTTAGATGGGTCCTGACAAAATACCCACAGGACTTTCTCCTTCCTTTCTTCTTCTTCTTCTTTCTTCTTCTTTCTTCCTCTCTCCCTCCCGTCGGTCCCTCTCTCTCTGTCTGCATCTCTTCAGGCCATCGGACAGCCACACGCACCAGGCGACAGGATGGCCCACGGCTAGGCGAGCCCGACCGTCGAATCTCCAGTCAGTTGGCCGATGGACACGCTATGATCGGCGCCCAACACCGGCGAACTGTGTCCTCCCTGTTGGCTGGTTTTATGAAAACTATAGGCCATGTGATGGGTCCTTTCCCACAAATGTTGAATTGGCTCAAATCTTGCTCATTCACAAGATATGACAAGAGCCCATTTTGGTAGTAACTTCACGGTAGGATTCCTACGACCTCCGGCGTATGTTGAACCAATTGAAGGTATATTCTTGCTGCTCTCACCATAAGCTTCGAATTGGTAGCTAGAATGTGAATTATAGTTGAGTATTTAGAAAGTTGCCACTGCTGAAGCTAAGTTATGTTTATGCTGAAATTGGACAGAAATTGAGCAAGTTTTTACTAATTGTTACTATAATTAAGTTATTGATGATTGTTGGGAGTTAAAGAAATGATCAATTTGAATTAATTGTCAAGATACTGAAAAATCCCAAATTTGCAGTTTAGGCCATACGGGTTCATCTTGTATTTTATCAAATTAGCATGGACAATGTTGATATTATTAAGCAGAAGGTGTGAAAGGATCGTTATAGATTTTTGTGAGTTTACTTGTGGTTGATTGGAATTATTATACGAAAATTATAGTTAGCATGTGTATAGATTGATACATATATACATGTACTGTGAACATGTGATGCATATATGTATGTATATTCATATATATATATATATATATGTGTGTGTATATATATCGTTAAAGCTTTGGGTATATATATAATATATATATATATATATGGAGGTGTGTGATTTTTATATGAAAATATATAATTATATATATGTGGATTATATAAATTTGAAAGAAAGTATTTAATCCAGCGGTGTCTATGAGATTTTGATATTTGAAAATATATGATTTATTGGATAGTATTTAATCTTATGTATTTAACTATATATAACTTTTTATATGGCTTCACTGATAATATTTTCGATATAAATTGAATTGAAGGTTTGAGGAATTGATTATATTGACTTGTTGTGATCAAAATTATATTTATGGAATTTTGTGAATTTGATAAAAGTGCATAAATTTAAGTGTATCTTATAAAAATTCAAATTTTATAATATTATATTATATTATTAAAAAAATATAATATTATAAAATATTTTTATCAGTTTTCGATGCACCATACATGTACTGGTGTTTTGTAGTTGTGGATGTGATTAGCGCATATGTGGATGTAGATTTGGATGTGATTAGCGTGCAGGTTGATTTATAGGATTGTCCTGTGGTTGCCATCGGATCAAGGGTAGGCAGGGTATAATGCACAATAAGCATCAGCCATCCCCCTCCATGGCCAGGACACCTGTTAGAAGCGGCGCGGTGGGACGCCACGTGACTGTATGTTGGTTTATCTCTTTAATCTCCCCGTCAGATGGTGTTTTGGAACGCTGGGCATCGTAGGACACCATTGGTATATAGTATGTGCATAAAGTATCTTTTGTATATATATATATATATATATATTTATATATTTGTATGTATCATATCATACAGGGACAGAGATCCGATGTAGTCCATGAAGTGCTAGCCTTGTAACTATGTTGCCTACGAGTCCAGAGGATTGGATGGCCAATCTAGGCAACTATCCCGAACTGTATTGGTAGCAGGGTGTCGGTGACAGCTGGAATCATAGATTGCGCAGCATGTTAAAGGGTATCATTTGTACCCTTGATACAAATGTATATTTCATAATATATTTTTAATTTTAAAATATTATTTGACCTCGTACTATTCTATCTATTCATAACCTGATTTTCTAACATTATACTTAATTACTTTTATTGTCATTATTATTATTAATATTATTTTTGTTATTAATATTATAATTATTTTCATTATTACTAATATTATCATCATCATTATGATTATTATTATTTTTTTTATTATTGCCATTATTTATTTTTTTTCATTTTTTTTATTATTAGTATTATTTATATTATTATTATTATTATTATCATATGGTACATCCGGACAAGTATCACAGCCTATGGACAAGAAAGATAGCTATTGGACAAGTATAATAATCCTTGGAACAAGTGGTAGCCTTCGCGCAAGTGAGATAGTCCTTGGACAAGTAATTATCTTCGAGTAAATATGATGGATGATATTAGTACTATTTTTATCATGAAAACGACTGCAATTATTATTATTGTTGATGATGTGATGATTGTTTTACTTTTCTTCCTATATTATGCATTGGTAGATTTCGTAACACGGTATTTGAAATGTACGGTAATAAGTGGGTGATGTGGTCAGACGTGAATAATTAAAGGTATCTTTGTGCTCCTTTTTTAACTGGATAAATTTGTACATTGTTTTTGAGCATGTCTATAAGCTTATCCATTGCTATCTATGTTTTTATTATATATATAGGAATTGTGAATTTCATGCTAACTCTAGCTAGGATGAAATTGTGGTTCACATATTGATATAAATTGAAAGTTTCGTACTACAGTTGATATCAGCATTTATAGTTCAAATATAGCATTTCCAAATAAAATCGTTTGGAATATTGCGTGGAATCACTTTTACAAATCAATATATAAATTTTTGAGTGTGAACAAATAAATCATAGTTTATTATGCTTGATATTTGCTAGGTCATTGCAGCATAATTGGACACCTATACATGATTATGAAACCATTCATATATAAAAATAATATCTAGGAATAATTATTGATTTTATGCACAATATGTTTGTACACAATGAGATCGATTATCAAAATTTATTTATTTTCAGCAAATCTTAGATACTTTGATGCATTCATTGGCTTGATTTACTTGTAAAACCACCAACAATACATCATCAAGTATTCTCACCATCTTTGGTTGGATTTTGGTACGATCCTGTCCTTTTTAAATCAAAATATATTGTAACCATGTTAAAAAGAAAAAAATCTTAGATATTTGTATTAAAAAAAATTTCTTAAATTCTTTGAAAAAATCTTAGAAATATATAATAGATTTCATTAGATTTTCAAAATTACAATATAAAACTTATGGAATTCTATAAAAATTCATAAATTCTTTTAAAATCTAAAATTACTTTTGAATTTTTTATACTTCGCATTGAATACATTTCTTTTATACCTATGCATGGTAAGTCTTAAATGTGATGCATTTTGTCACAGCTTCTCTCTCTCTCTCTCTCTCTATATATATATATATATATATATAATCGAGAATGTTTCTCTCATATTATTTTGGGTTAATTTTAATTATCGATTGAAAATTTCAGAAATATAGGTTGGTTTCCTCATTAAAATCAGTCTCAGAATATGTAATGACAAATGCCATTCTTGAAACCAATTAATCAGCTATATAAATTGCCATATTTCTCACTCTATAAATATCACACAGTACTAGTACACATATATTCCACGAGTAATTAATTATTGATATTTTGAGGACTTTGGTCTTCATATGGCTCGTCTTCTTCAATCTCCATTATCTTTTATTATTTTTGCAACATTTTTTTTTCTTTATTTCGATCATGCTCAGGCTTCAATCCCAAGCTTCTTAATATCTCAAGTGCTGATCAAAGGTTTAGGCAGTGGTTACAGGGCAGAGTTACGTGGTATGGAAGCCCAAGTGGTGGAGGAGGTGATGGTAATTAACTATTTTTTTCTTTTTCTTTTTTTTTTAATAAATCTGAAAGTATATATTTTAATTTTATAAATGTTGTATAGGAGGACCTTGTGGGTTTAGTTATGCCGTAGAGAACCCTTTCTACAAAATGGTATCAGCAGGAGGCCCTTCTTTATACAATAAAGGCAATGGTTGTGGAGCTTGTTATTGGGTATGCTATATATATATATATATATATGTTTATATATATAACTCATGGCACTAGATAAACAAAACATCGAACCACAACTCTTCGATTATTATTGTAAGATCATACCATAATTTTCACCAATTACATATAATATTTTGTGTGATTCTTACAATTTTCTTCTTTTTTATATGGTTCATGTAAGATTAATGCGTTTTTTTTGTCCTTTTTATTGATTACTTGCTTTTTTTATTTATATTGTTAAAAACCTTAGTAAAAATTAGAGTTTTATTTGGTCATCGAATGAAGTTCGTAGACTAGTACAATTTATAAAATAGTCGCAAGGTGCATCGACCCGAGTTTGTAAACTAGTAGCACGATGAAAACGGAGTTACAGTTTGAAAGTTATGGGCAAAACAAGTTGAGGTCCGAACAATCTGAGGGTGCCGAAGTTGACTTTTATTTTTGTAAAATTGAGCTTTATCTCATGCATGGTTATGAAGTACTCGTCGATACGAGTTCATAGACTAGTGACACGCCTAATTTAAGCATTTCGTTGAAAAGTTATGGACCTGCAAAGTTTTTCTAACACTGTAATATTTTATATTATTTTACACTACATGCCACGTGTCGAAATCTGGCCACCCTGTGAGTGCACAGTGTCACCCATAAGAGGCATTTTGATTGGGCAAATGGTTGTGTGGGGCGTGTGAGGAGTGAGATAGAGGAGAGAGCAAGAGAGGGAGAAAGAGATGAGAAAGCATCACCACCGGCCACCACTGATGCATCCTTTCTCGGCCACCCCCGATCTACATGCACCGAACCATCGTGAAGCCAACCTAAAAACCAACCGGCCATTCAAAAATCACGGCCAACTGATCGCCGACGCACCCAGATCAAGGTGATTTTCGGCGGCGGTGTCGATTCCTTCCCCGGTCGATTTCTCCCAAACCAGACCTCTGTTTGCCTCACCATTGTTCCCATTGAGTCACCTATCCCCCGATTTATCTTCCCACAAAAAATCACGACCAATGGCTACCGGGTCACTGAACACGCCACCGGCAGTAATGGTTTCAGGTGACCATGGCGGCTCATTGGGAAACTGGTTTTCGGCGAGTTCCCGATCACACTGCCCACCTTCTCCCACTAATCCAAACCCACTGAACCCAAATCAGAGGACAGTTTCCTCCAATTCACTGCGGTTTGTTAGATCCGAGGACTTAAATACCGAAATCTTTCCGGTGAGATTCCGGCCACCTCGGATCCGATCTCCGGAAGGTAAAGTAAAGGTCAATCCTTAATCCTCGTGTTGTAAGCTTCGTTTCAACATATTATTTGCAAATTTTGGTTAGCATTTGTGTTAGATCCTCTAGATAACTATGTATAATTTATCCGATTAAAATATTAATTTAATCGATTTGTGTATTGTCAATGTTCTAGGAACACGTGTGAATTGTATAATTGATCCTATAGAGGATCTTGGTTGAATTACGTGCTCGAGGTGAGTGATCCACCTTCAAACTTAATTTTGGGTGTTTAATTATATGTATTTTGTGATAATTGATTATTTGAAAATGTAATATTTCATGTGTTAATCGTTTAGAAAATTATAATTGAAATTTTATACCAAAATTGAAGGAAATTAAATTATTGGTGTATTATACATATTTTGGGTTTTAAGAATTTTCTTGAATTTGAGGTTTAATTTAATAATTATTGAATTTTGTTGTTGGAATATTTTATAATTAGATATTCAAAAAATATGTTTTATGTAATTAATATTATGATAATTTCCATCTAAATTTTATTGCCAATTTATGTTATTTTAATAAATGTTTGGGTGCCAAAAATATATTTGAGAATTAAAAGAAATTGTGATTGAATTATATTTTGAATTTTGAGGAATTGAAGCAATATTTATTTGAAATTATTGTTAATTTCATTGATGGATTTGAAATTGATGGAATTTATATCGATGGATTTATGATGAGGACTTAAAAGAATGTGGGTTTGAAAAGTGGTATAATTCCCACAGTGAATTTTTGAAAAACTAGGTATTTTAATAACAAATTTAGTAATTGATTTTAGACACACTCATACAGTACTGGTGTTCTGTATTGTATATGTGAATAAGCGCGCAGGTTGTCATGTCTCCATTGAGTTGCCATTGGATGGAGGGCAGGCAAGTTTGATATTGACCATAGCCACCACCCTCCATGGCCGGGATGACGATTTAAGCAGCGGTGCTGTTGGGACGCTGAAGCGAATGCATGCAAGTTTTTCTCTTTAACCTCCTGCCAGACGGTACTCGGGACTCTGGGTATAATAGGGCATCACTGGTATATAGTGTGGTGCGTCAAGTATTTTTCACATATAAATTTTAAATGCTAAAGTTTTAAAGTCGTATTTAAATTAAGTGTATTTAATTGGTATTTTTCTAAAATGTTTTTATTCATATTTTATGTCAATTATTTTAAATCAATGTTTCTAAAATGCATTTTACCTTGATTTTTACTATTTAAATGGGTTTGGTGTCAGAACCCATCCAGGATCCTTCCTTGGAACCCTAGATAAACCATGATCCCAAGGGAAACCCTACTGGACCGTCCTGAGGAAAATCCGACAGCATCTTCCTTAAGGGTAAAGTATGCCCAAAAATTTATTTGCACAAAAATGCACTCCTATATTGTACCACCTTATCCCTCCCACCTTACTACAATTAAATTTCACAAATGAAAAAACTTTGATAACAAATCATATGAAACACACACACACATATACAATAGATATAATTTACTAAATAACCAAAATATACCTTTTAAAAATTCACGTCCGCCCGCACCACCCACTTAATGCCATACATTTTCAAATACACTTCAAATATCGTTTGACCAACATACCAATTTGTAATATAGAAAGAAAGGGAAAACAACATCACATTAACAATAATAAACAATAACAATCGTTTTAATGATGATAGTATTACAGTAACTTGCCCAAGGGCTAACATATTAACATATATGCCCGAAAGCTATCATACTCATTCGAAGGCGATCACCTGTCCAAGGGTTATCACATAACCACACCTGCCCAAGGGCTATCTCACCTGTCCAAAGGCTACCACTTGCCCAAGGACTATTATACTTGCCCGATGGCTATCTTTTTTGCCCGTAGGCTGTGATACTTGTTCTAAGGTACCATATGATAATAATAATAATAAAGAAAGGGATCAAAAATTATAAATAATCATAATAAATAATAACAACAATCTCGATAACAGTGACAATAATGATTAAATAAATAGTTAACTACAATTAATAGTAATAAGAAAATAATAACATCGATTAAGAATATTAGTAAGAAATTAAATCACAAATAGATAACATAACATAAATACATAAAATAATATCTTAAAATCCATAGCATATAATGAAATATGCATGCTCATAACAGAGATACATACGATACCCTCTAACATGCTACGTTGATGTGATTTCGCCCAAGCCCGCTCAACCGATAACCCGTTGGGGTGCTGATCCGACACAGATGAAGACTAGGCCAATCACAAGAGCTCAAATTAAGAGATTTAAGGACAAACTGGGAGAATTTATACAGGGGGTAATCAATCTCAACAGAGTTTGTCCATACTTGAAGATACAAAGCCTATTCTAAGCATCCAAGTGGTGGAAGCCGGGTAGCAGTTTTGGTGCAAATATGGACAACGGGCAGCATGAAATGGTTCCAACTCTTTATGGATTCAATACATATGTCTAAGAGGATATGGAATCAAGTCAATCCAGCTTCAAAGGCATTCAAAAAGGGGTTGTACGGACAGCTTCAAATTTGGCCTGTTTTTTACTGTATTTTGTGCAGGCTTTACTGTATTTTGCTGAGTTGGCTTTTTCTTCCTCTTCTAAGCATGGGAAACGTGTGGGACTTCATATTCAGCTTATTTGGAGCTCAAATTGGTCAAAGAATGGTCAAAATCAACTTAGTCAAAAAGCTAGTATTATAGTTTCCTAATTTGATTCTACCGTTTGTTTTAGGAAATTACCATTACTTTTTAGTTTTTATTTATTTAGTTTCTGGAACAATAAGTTTAGGAAATTTATTATTTTATTATTTTCATTGTAAATTAATTAATTCCTAACTCGAAATAAAGGAATTAATTAATCCAAATTAGATTAGGAAAGGAGTGAGAATTTCGGCCATCCTAGGAAACTACTTTGTATGGCCGGTTTTCCCTTTGTTTTTAGGGTTTTATTTCCTGGCCTTGTAGCCTATTTAAAGGCTTAGTTTTCAATATGAATACAACTTTGATTTGATAAAGAAAATACTTGTGAGATTAATTATCTCTTTGTTCTTTGAGAACACCTAAAACACCATTAGAGAATTTGTTGTTTTAGCTTAACTTATCAATAGGTTTTCCATCCCCTATTGTGGCGTCTACATTATACCAAGGTTTCTAACCACAGGTTGGTTAGGGGTTGAGGTCCATTCCATTAGAACTTGAACTTAATTGAGATCCGGGCTAATATAATACGGATTTAGGAGCAGGTCGTCCTAGGTTCGTATTGTACGTGATCCATAATTCCAGCTGTCGCCGGTACTCTGCTACCAATACAGACCAGGGTCGTTGCCCATATTGGCCGTCCAATCCTCTGGACTCGTAGGCAACATAGTTATGAGGTTAGCTATACATGGACCACATTGGTTTGCCACCTCCGTATGGTATGGTATATACAATATAATATCAAATAATATAACATATAAATATATATACGTACATATAAAAGATACTTGATGCACCATATACCAGTTGTGTCCGAAGGTACCCAGCATCCCAAGCACCGACTGACGGGAGGTTAAAGAGACAAACTTGCATACGGTCGCTTCGGCGTCCCGACAGTGCCGCTGCTTAAAACCGTCATCCTGGCCATGAAAGGGGACGGCTTATGGCCCACTATATCAAACTTGCCTGCCCTCAGGTCCATAGCAACCCACGGGAAACATTACAACTTGCGCGCTCATCACACTCCACCTGCGCGTTAATCACATCTACAACTACAGAACACTAGTACATGTATGGGTGCATCTCAAAAACTATAAATTTGTAATATTATAAAATAATTAATTTTGATAAAATATAGTCGAATAAATATGCTTTATCAAATATATAAAATTCCATGCTTAAATAAATAATTGAATACATAAATAAAATTTTGATCACAATAATTTAATATAGTAAATTCCTCAAACATTTAAATCAATTTATACCAAAATTATCATCAAGGCCACATACAATTTCACATATAATTAAAGATATAGAAATACATTTTATTAGATGCCATCCATAGATATCTATGCATATTCACATATCTATATGTTCATACATTTAGATATATATATATATATATACATGTAAAACCTTTAACAAACAATTTAACAAGCGCAATGTCCACATACGTATGTATACATTTCTTTTGGTATGCATAAACAAAGGCTTCAACAATACATATTTAAACATATATATATATATATATATATATATAAAATGCATGTATTTACCAACATTCCCATACACATGTATATAGAAAAGCACACACATATATATATACAATTTAATTTAAATTTTCATTTTTTTTTCACATTTAATTTAATAATTTAATCAAAAATAACAAATTCTCAAATACATATCCATAATTTACAAATGAGATATCAATGCGAAGCTAAAGATATGGAGAATACAATTCTAACCTTCGATTAACTTGAAACTACCGACGGTGGTCGGAAATTTCGTTGGAAGCCACTATCAACTTACCCCTCCTTTGTACGCCATGAAGGAGCTCGAATTGGAGCAAACGAAGGTCACCATTAGCTTCAGAGGAACCAAATTAAAGGGAAAGGACCGAGAACATAGTCGAAAATGATGGAAATCTGGTGACCAGACAGGGTGCCGTCCCTGGCTTCCATGGCTGTTTCCCGGCCCATCAATAGCTTCCCCGGCAATCAGAGCAAACTTCGATGAAGCTCACATGATGGGCTGCCAGATGGTGTAGTCGATGCAGCTTGGGTGCACCGAAACACGGCGAATTTGGCCGGAGAGAGACACAGCTGCCGCCGCTTCCACCGCCCGATTTAGGCGCGTCGCCAGCCGATCGGCCACCAAATTTGGCAGCCAAGCTCGCCGGTGACTGAGCTATGCCGATGGCCAGTGCATCTGAGCAGTGGGTGGCCAGAAATGATGAAAGCCGATGGACCTGAGGGAGAGAAGAAAGGAGGAAGAAGGGAAGGAAAGGAAGAAGAAGGAAGAAGGCATGTGGGTGTGTTTTCCCCACGTGGGGAGAAGAAAAGAATAGAAAAATAAATAAATAAAATAATACTAAAATAATAATATAATAATATAAATAATATTCCATCGTGACACGTGGTTCTTTTTAACTATGATACATGGCAACTTTCAAATGGTGACACATGGTGCAACTTTAAGGACTCCTTCAAGTATTTTGCTACTCAGTAAAACCAGTCTTGGAAAACACAATCACAACTTTACAAACCCATAACTTTCCAACTGTAGGTTTGATTTAAGCGTGCTACCAGTCCACAGACTCGTATTGACAAGCACTTTCATATAATCTATGGGCCAACATCGAAATCCATGTAAATAAAAGGTCAACTCCAAGCTCGTTGACCAGTCCAGATAGTATTTTGTTTCACTCATAACTTTCAAACCGCAGCTCCGTTTTCAACGTGCTACTAGTTTATGGACTCGGGTTGATGCGTACTCTGCAATGGTACCTTGGTCAATGCAAAATTCTCTTTGAACAGAAAAGTCAACATTTTGACCTACTTGGTTAACCCTCGATCAACGTGAAAATTTCTGATGTATTTTGGGACGGGGTGTTACATTTGGTGTTTAAATGTATTTTACCATGTTTTTATTATTTGTTTTAATTCGAGATATTAACATGAATTTTATTTATATTTCATAATATATTTCAAGTTGAAGTTTAAAATTAATTAAAAGTTTTCTTTGATTATTCCATGGATTAACTAATAAAAATTTATATTTTGAGTTTATTTTTGTTTTATGCCAAAGTCCTTCAATCCAAGTTTATTTATGACTTTATTTATTTTATCTAATGATATCTTATTCTAAATTTAATAATTGGATTTTTAAAATTTTTTCAATATATATATTGAGTTGTAAATTAATATTTGTATTTTATGTGCATGCTAAATTATTGCATTCCATTTAATTTGATATTTCCTTGACTATTTTTAATGTAAATTTATTATGATTTTGCTTATTTTATTTATGACATTTTGTGTACAATTTAATAATTGTTATTAAAATTATTCTTGTTTCTTATTTTTATTTTTATTATTATTATAATTGTATCGTAGTTAGGATCACTCATTGAGATGATTAGCATCTCATATTTTTAAATTCCGTTCCCCTAGACCAAGGTTAGTAGATGTTGATCGTCTGGAGGCAAGTTCGATGTCTTGTTCGTTGTTGAAAGTTGAAGGAGCCTTACTTACTTTTCTTTGCTATCTTGTATTGTTTCTTTTATCCTTTGTTGTATTAAATTTCAAATTTAATTGTATCTTGATAAAACTCTGTATACTGTTTTGGACGTTTATATATTTAATTATGCACTGATTCTCTGTTATTTATTAAAGTGCTACCATTTGTGAAAATACATTGTAGTAAAGTGGGAGGAATAAGGTGGTGTATTTAGAAGTATGTTTTCAATACAAGAAATTTGTTGTAAGTCCTACCTTTAGGGGAGATGCTGTCGGATTTTCCGTTGGAAGATTCGATGGTGTTTCCTTGAGATCAGAACTTGTTGAGGATTCCGATGAGAAATTTTTAACGGGTCTTGATATATATATATATATATATATATATTAGTATATGCTGTGTTAGTGTGTTAGGTTACACTTAAGGCAGATAGTTAACATGGGGTCCAATAGTTAACATGGGGTCCAATCGTAGGCTGTGTTAATACCCTTTTATTTAGTCATCATATGTCATCGTATTCTAGAAATTAAAAATAAGGTTTCATTGGCAAAGTAAAAATCAATAAATGATAAAAAAAAAGAAGTAAAAATTAATAAGCTTACACTCTTATTGGTAATATATTTGTATTCTTTCTTCTTCTTTTTTTTCTCTTACATACTTAATTCATGAAAAAGAATTATAATTTAAATAATGACTGATTTGTTATTCTTTAGATATACAAAATTAATATTCATAGGCTTAATCTAATAGTAAAAATCATTAACAATACACTTTCAAATCCAAAACGTAAACTTTAAATTATAGAAAAATAATAATAAAATGGACATTGTCATTAAATTGATCCTGCAAAGACAATACTGAGAGATTCAAATTAAAAATTATTTGATTGTAATACTTTATTAGGTGATGTGAAGAATTTATTTATTTAAAGGTTTTTTTTTTCTTTTTTTACTAAAATTATTTAAAGGTTTCATTATTATGATATTACCTCATTTAATATTTGGTGTTAATTTGAATTGGTCATACAATATCTTTTTTTTTTTTTTTTTTTGCCTGGAAAAGAAGGTTTATAGAAAACCAAAAGAACCCAAATACACAACTAAGCATAAGAAGATGGCTATCCGCCAAAAATCTCCTCCTGGGCAATGCACACATATCTTTCCACAAAGGGGAGCCCTACTTTTTATTTATATGTAATTTTATATTGCATGAAGACAAACCGCAAGTCATGCTAATAAGTTGACTTTTGTAATTAAGGATAGCCTTCAACAGCATAATTCCATATAGAGTTTAGGTAGCAAAATTGACAACAGATCTATAAGTTTGACCAGGCTTCCAACCAGCCGGGATCACATTGTTTGCTACGATGGTGTTGCTGGACTCTAACGCCGTCAGGCGAATCGAGAAGGCGAATCAAGTTTCCAGACCGCACCCCATGACTGCTGCATGGGAAGCCATGAGTCCGAGTCAACTGCTTGTTTCAGGTCCACTGAAGCAAGGTCACCATCTCCATCTTCGTATTCGATTAGAGTTGCAAAGTAGTTCGGATTAGACCCTGCGTCCACCTTGAAGGTTATCGTCTTACCAGGGTAGTTGCATTTTGCTCTGCGTATGTTTATACAAGACAAAATCAATATTAAACAAAAACTATTTTTATTCTGATGGTAATTAATATATACTAATTAATAATAAAACTATTATTAATTATAGCATGGTTAATAATAATTAATTATTATTAACTATATCATCTGTCAAAATATCTGAAAATAGAGTAATAATTACACGTGCTCCTTCTGATAAAACCACAGGCATGGGAACATAAATTATGAAATCTCATGACTCTTCTAGTTAACGGGTATTAATCATGCTTATTGAGAAAGAAAAAAAAAAAAAAAAAAAAGCGCAGACTTTTCAAGCTTTTTTTTTTTTTTTTTTTTTTTTTCACTTTCCGGATAGTGAAGATTAAGTACCTTTGATATTTAACCTGCAGGACTCCAGCATTGCGTAGCTTATCAGCTTGGCCAGGAAGCGCCATGGCTCCGAAAGCGGTGCCGCTTAAATCAAAATGAACAGACTCCGAAACACAACCAGGGTACGCATCGGTTATAATCACTGTCACTGGCTTCCCCGAGCACGCTGCGTTAGCACTCGATGTGCATTTTACCTAAAATTCAGGCCCACATTTACAAATAACACCCACCAAGTTAATTATTTGTGCAATTTACTCTTCTGAAACTAACAAAGTTTAACTTATGCTACATAATGAACTGCACCTGATAACAAGCTCCACATTCTTTGCCAGATTTGTACAACGACGGACCCGCAGCCGTGATCATCGAAGAGAATGGTGCTTGCGCTACAGCATTTCCATATCCACAAGCACCCCCTATATATATATATATATATATATATACATAAACAACAATTTAATTAATTAAAAATCCTAATATAACAATAGTGTACACATATATATATATATATATATGTTAGTGTGACATTTGAACAATATTGATAGATAAATATTTTAATTATATTAGACAGTTAATATTGAAGAAAAGTAAAAGATAAAAAGTAGATAATTGAAACAAAATATTTTAAAAATATATATAAAAAAAATTAACTAGGAAATAATTAATTAAAAAAATCTATCGTGTATAGATGGCATATAATTAAAAATATTTTTTAATCAATGAATCTATCGTGTATAGATGGCATAGAATGATTAATTAAAATTTAGTTTTTTCCTCCCCATAGAATTACATACAAAAAAGTATCATTATATTAGTTTAGTGGTGAGAAAAAAATCTAACTTCTAATTAAAAAAAAATCTAAAATAAATTTAGAATTACTTTAATACATAACAATAATATTTACTTGAGACCATATATAAAAACTAAAAAAATAAACAAAAATCATAATAATAATAATTCATCTAACAATAGTAATAGCAATAACAATGCATCAATCGAAATCGATTCTTTGCAATCACAATCCCTTGAGGATGAGCACACTGCAACGAAACTAAAGCAAAGCCAGAAAATTGATAAGCTTATGTGGGACAACAAATGTTAAACCTCTAAGTTGCCAACTTGCTTGAAGTGGAAATGTTTAAGTAGCAAATATGTGGGGTTTGTGCTCCCTCATCCCATAAAGAAGTGAGACACCAGACGCGCAGCCCACCTCTTTGTGAATGAAGGGAGTATAGGTCTCAGAAATACTTGAAAATGTTTTCGGTCTGAAATAGGCCCGGTGCCCCTCAGTCTTTCCCTTTTAAATAATTTAATATTATATGTTTTAGTTATTTGTTTTTTTTTCCACCACCAGAATATTAATATACAAATTTGTGCCTCTAAAACTTTTTTATTTTAAAATAATTTATAAAGTTGTACTAAGGTTTGAAAGTTATAAAATTGTACCCGCCCATCGCACCTTGCGACTACGTCAAGGAAAATACTTATAATTGGAAACTGAAACTAAAATTCTCATATTTCTATATTATAATAATGCAAAAAGATATAAATAAATATCGATTGGCAAGGGATAGGGAAAATGGCGCGTGGCTTTAAACAATTGGACGCATTAGAATGCAAGCCCTCTCGTTCTCCCTCTATAAATAACGACTCGTTTATCCACAAATTCATCAACAACACAAAAGAGCCCTTCAGCAAAGGCAGCTGCCACAGATTCCAGTTGCGGTTGTCTTCTAAGCATTCGTGACTAGTTATGGCTTTTGTTCGTCCACATTCGTGGTCTATCTTTACTCTACTAGTTTTGTCTTGTCTTCTTATAAACCCAGGTTCTTGTTTCAAACCCAAGCTCTTTTACAATGTCTCAAAATATGAATCCCATTCTAATTGGTCCCCAGCCGGTGCAACCTGGTATGGAAGCCCCAACGGTGCCGGAAACGACGGTAATGCCATAATGGACACTAAAAATATATCTATCAATATTGTTCAAATGTCACACTAACATATATATATATATATATATATGTATACACTATTGTTATATTAAGATTTTTAATTAATTAAATTGTTGTTTGTGCATATATATATATATATATATAGGGGGTGCTTGTGGATATGGAAATGCTGTAGCGCAAGCACCATTCTCTTCGATGATCGCGGCTGCGGGTCCGTCGTTGTACAAATCTGGCAAAGAATGTGGAGCTTGTTATAAGGTGCAGTTCATTATATGCAGCATAAATTAAACTTTGTTAGTTTCAGAAGAGTAAATTCCATAAATAATTAACTTGGTGTGTGTTATTTGTAAATGTGGGCCTGAATTTTAGGTAAAATGCACATCGAGGGCTAACGCGGCGTGCTCGGGGAAGCCGGTGAGAGTGATTATAACCGATGCGTGCCCTGGTTGTGTTCATTTTGATTTAAGCGGCACCGCTTTCGGAGCCATGGCGCTTCCTGGCCAAGCTGATAAGCTACGCAATGCTGGAGTCCTGCAGGTTAAATATCGAAGGTACTTAATCTTCACTATCCGGAAAGTGAAAAAAAGAAAAGAAAAAAAGCACAGAAAAGTCAAGCTTTTTTTTTTTTTTTTTTTTTTCCTTTCTCAATTTTCAATAAGCATGATTAATACCCATTAACTAG
This sequence comes from Ziziphus jujuba, assembly GCF_031755915.1. Taxonomy (NCBI): domain Eukaryota; kingdom Viridiplantae; phylum Streptophyta; class Magnoliopsida; order Rosales; family Rhamnaceae; genus Ziziphus; species Ziziphus jujuba. The sequence continues at coordinate 4,404,602 of NC_083385.1, read as the reverse complement.
AAGAGTCATGAGATTTCATAATTTATGTTCCCATGTCTGTCGTTTTATCAGAAGGAGCACATGTAATCATTACTCTATTTTCAGATATTTTGACACATGGTATAATTAATCATAATTAATTATTATTAACCATGCTATAATTAATAATAATTTTATTATTAATTAATATATTGTGGTTTTATCAGAAGAAGCACATGTAATTATTACTCTATTTTCAGATATTTTGACACATGGTATAATTAATAATAATTAATTATTATTATCCATGCTATAATTAATAATAATTTTATTATTAATTAATATATATTGATTAATCACCATCAGACTAAAAATAGTTTTTGTTCAATATTGATTTTGTCTTGTATAAACGTATCCAGAGCAAAATGCAACTACCCTGGTAAGACGATAACCTTCAAGGTGGACGCAGGGTCTAATCCGAGCTACTTTGCAACTCTAATCGAATACGAAGACGGAGATGGTGACCTTGCTTCAGTGGACCTTAAACAAGCAGTTGACTCGCACTCATGGCTTCCCATGCAGCAGTCATGGGGTGCGGTCTGGAAACTTGACGCTGGTTCTACCTTACATGCCCCCTTCTCGATTCGCCTGACGGCGTTAGAGTCCAGCAACACCATCGTAGCAAACAATGTGATCCCGGCTGGTTGGAAGCCTGGTCAAACTTATAGATCTGTTGTCAATTTTGCTACCTAAACTCTATATGGAATTATGCTCTTGAAGGCTGTCCTTAATTACAAAAGTCAACTTATTAGCATGACTTGCGGTTTGTCTTCATGCAATATAAAATTAGATATAAATAAAAAGTAGGGCTCTCCTTTGTGGAAAGATATGTGTGCATTGCCCAGGAGGAGATATTTGGCCGATAGCCATCTCCTTGTGCTTAGTTGTGTATTTGTGTTCTTTTGGTTTTTTATAAACCTTATTTTGCAGCCAAAAAAAAAAAAAAAAAAAAAGAAGATATGTGGGCATTGCCTCGTTTATTCTTCGTTTTTTTTCTACCCTTCGTACATTATATAATCATAATATATAGATATATATATTTATTTTGGCAACATTATTAACGTGTAACATGGACCAAATGAGGTATTGTATGACCAATTCAAATTAACACCAAATATTAAATGAGGTAATATCATAATAATGAAACCTTTAAATAATTTTAGTAAAAAAAGAAAAAAAGAAACCTTTAAATAAATAAATTCTTCGCTTCAACTAATAAATTATTACAATGAAATAAATTTTAATTTGAATCTCTCACTATTGTCTTTGCAGGATCAATCTAATGACAATGTCCAATGTTAACTATCTGCCTTAAATGTAACCTAACTCACTAACACAGCATATACTTTGTGGAAGCGACCAAATAATATATATTTATATATATATATATATGTATATGTATGTATCTATTGTACATTTTTAATATAATAAAAAAAATTTATAAAGAGGAACTATAAAAGACTATCAACAATCATTCACAGTTTATCTCCATAAAATTTCATTAACAGTTTATCTCTATAAAATTTTCACAATATCTAACTTGATATATACATAGCATGCCACCCTACCACCGAGCATTCCGTGGAATTTCAGTTTATATTAAAAATAAATTTTGTAATTTGAGCTCCTGAAATTTGGTCGTATATATTAAAAAGCTGTTTTATGTATTTAAAACATTACAGAAATTTGGTTGAGTATTGTACTAATTTTTTCTTTCTTTTTCTTTTTGAAAAAAAAAATGTTATAGTACCACACATAATTATACTCGTCTGTTACACCCTGGTGAAGAATACGTCAACATTTTTAAGAGAAGAGATCTTCTAAAAAATAAGCATATTTCCATTGATTTGATAGGCTATGCATAATATAACTTAACTAAATAATTATCACAGCTTTTGAATTTAGCAGACAGTTTATTCTATTGTCATATATACTGATTTAAATATAACAAATCAGTACATATTCTTTTCTCATGTCCATATTCTTAAATCTATAACAGATTTGTTAGTATATTCTTTTCTCGTGTCCATATTCTTAAATCTAAAATAGATCATGTTAGATTTAGATCAGTTCATATACAACAAACCACGTTTGATTTAAATGAACATGTCCATGTGAGTGTCCTTATGTACTAATTCATTTGCATAAATCAGTGTATATTCTTTCCTTATGTCCATATTTTTTCCTTATGTTGTGGACACTCGCATGGTCTGTTGTAAATCATTTAAATCTAACCTAATTTACATTCACTCAGATGGTCTGTTGTAAATCATTTAAATCTAACCTAATTTACATTCCTAAAATATTTTCCTAAACATAAGGAAAGAATATGTACTAATTTATAATAGATCTAGAAAATGTATCGAGACGGGAACCATTACATGCCCATGATAGACCTAAAATCTAACTACTCACATGACATGTAAAGTGTAACACCCCATCCCAAAGTACATCAGAATTTTTGCACGTTGACCGAGTGGGTTAAATTTTGATTTTTTGATCCGGATGGAATTTCTCTTTGACCGGGATATCGTTACAAAGTATGCATCAACCCAAGTTCATAGACTGGTAGCACGTTGAAAATAGAGCTGTAGTTTGAAAGATATGGGTAAAACAAGTTGAGATCCGAACTGTCAAAGGAGTGCCAGAGTTGACTTTTTGTTCGTGCAAAGTCAAGCTTTGACTCATTCATGGTTATGAAGTACTCGTCGATGCGAGTTTATAGATTAGTGGCACACCCAAAACGAATATGTGGTTTACAAGTTATAGATCTGCAAAGTTTTTTTTTAATATAGTATTATTTAATATTATTATATATATATATATATATTTTCTTTTTCTTTTTCTTTTTTTTCCTTTTTCCCCCACATGGAAAAATGCCCCCACGGGCTTCTTCTTCCTTTCTTCTTCTTCTTCCTTCTTCTCCTTCTATCTTCATTTCTCCTTCCCGTCAATCTCTCTCCCTGCTGCATCTCTTTCGGCCGCCACATGGCTACACCAGCTGGATGGCATGGTGGCCCACTACTGGGCTAGCTCGGGCACCAAGTCGCCGGTCGGTTGGCCGGTGGATGCACCGGGATCGGTGCCCAAAGCCGGCAGTTGGTGAGGTGGTGGTTGGCCGGTTTTCTGGCCACCACCGGTCTGTGGTTGGTCCTTCGTCGTAGATTTTGACCTCCTAATTTCAAAAATAACCTCCATTTGCCCAAGTTCCAAGCCGTTTGTGAGATAGAAGAAGGGGAAGTTCGGTCGAAACCTTCCGTCCACTTTTCGGCCACCTCCAGTTGAGTTAAGTCCAACGGAGATCGATAATGTGATCCTCGTACCCTTAGCTTTCCATTGATACCTTATTTACGAATTTTGGACATTGTTTGTGTTAAAACCCCCTATCGGGTATTATTTACCTGAATAAAATATTAATTTGTTTGATCCTGTGTAATATTGTTATTCTAGGAGCACGTGTGAGTCGTAGAATTGATCCTATGGAGGATCTTGGTTGGATTGCGTGCTCGATGTGAGTGACCCACCTTCAAACTTAATTTTGGGTGTTTAATTATATGTATTTTGTGATAATTGATTATTTGAAAATGTAATATTTCATGTGTTGATTGTTTAGTAAATTATAATTGAAATTTTATGCCAAAGTTGAAGGAAATTAAATTATTTGTGTATTATGAATATTTTTGGGTTTTAAGAATTTTCTTGAATTTGAGGTTTAATTTATTAATTATTGAATTTTGTTGTTGGACTATTTTACAATTAGATATTTGAAAAAATATGTTTTATGTATTTGATATTAAGAGAATGTCCATCTAAATTATATTGCCAATTTGTGTTATTTTATTAAATGTTTGGGTGCCAAAAATTTATTTGGGAATTAAAAGAAATTGTGATTTCAATTTCCTTTTATAATTGTTATGTTTATTATGTGATTTAATTATATTTTGAATTTTGAGGAATTGAAGGAATATTTATTTTAAATTATTGTTAATTTCATTGATGGATTTGAAATTGATGGAATTTATGCGATAGATTTATGAGAATGATTTATAAAGGAGTTGTGCAAAATTTACGGGTTTAATTGGATGGAATAAACCCGGTGGTACTTATGAAATTTTTGAAATTTTGAAGATGTATGAATTTTATGATTTTTAGATGCACCATACACATACTGGTGTTCTTTATATATGGATATGATTAGCGCACAGGTGGATGTTGTTAGTGCGTAGGTGGATGTGAGTAGCACACAGGTGATTTATGGGATTGTCCTGTGGTTGCCATTGGATGAGGGTAGGCCGCCCCTCCATGGTCGGGACGCCTGTTTGCAGAGGCGTAGTGGGACACCACACGACCGTATGCCGATTTCTCTCTTTAACCTCCTGTCTGGCGGTGCTTGGGAAGCTGAGTATCGTTGGCGCCACTGGTATATAGTGGGTGCATCAAATGGTTTTCACGACATGATTTCAATCATAACATGTTTTAGAAATTTATTTAAATTAAAGTGTATTTAATAGTGCTTTATAAATTAAATTATTTTGGTATTTTAAATTAAATTCTATAAAATTTATCGGCTTATTTTATTTTTACCCTATATTTTAAACAGATATTTTAGATTTATTTTAAACATTTCTTTTAGTAATAAATTGATTTACTTTATTTATTTAAATATTCCTTGGATCATTTTAGTATAAACTTTATTGTGATTTTGTATTATTTGTTATGATACCTTATTTATAATTTAATATTTGTTATTAGCATTATTTTTATATTTTTACCTCTCACTATAAATTTTGGATTGTTAATTTATTGCCTTTTAATTAAATAAGTTCTGGGTTTTGGGGCTTAAAATATCTGGTTTTGTGAAACGTTTTAAAAAATGAACGTTTCAAACTGAGTGAAGCGTAAGGGTTTTGAGAGAAAATATTATTTTCAAATACTTAATAAATAATTACTTACTTATTTATTATTCATTAATCAAGTTTATAATATTATTATTTATTTTCCTGATTAGTAGATTAGGTCATTCACTGAGATGATTAGCATCTCATATTTTTAAATTTCGTTCCCTTAGGCTCAGGTGGTAGACATTGTTCGATCAGGGCGAGCTCGACGTCTTGGTTCATTGCCGAAAGTCCAAGAGGCTTTTCCTTTCTTTTCTATCTTGTATTATTTCTTTTTATCTTGTATTGTATTAAATTTCATATTCTATTGTAGTGGATAACGCTCTGCATACTATTTAGACATTTATTTATTTAATTGTGCAATGGTTCCCTGTTAATTTTTTAAGTGCTGAAATTTGTGGTAATATTTTGTAGTAAAGTGGGAGGAATAAGGTGGTGCATTTAGAAGTGTGTTTTCAATGCAGGGAAGTTGTGGTAAGTCCTATCCTTAGGGGAGATACTGTTGGATTTTCCGTTGGGAGATTCGGTGGAGTTTTCCTGGGATCAGGACTTGTCTAGGGTTCCGGTGAGCAATTTTGGACGAGTTTTGACATAAAAGTTGTGACAGCCCAGATCATCCGCATGCGATATTGTCCTCTTTGGGCCTAGAAAATCCTCTTACAACCCAGCCCTCAAGGGTTTAAAACGCGTCTACAAAGGAAAGGTATCCACACGCTTATAAGCCATGCTTCATTTCCCTTTCCAACTGATGTGGGATCTCACAATCCTCTCCCCTTAAGGCTTAGCATCCTCGCTGGCACACCGATTCGAGTCCCGCTCTGATACCATCTGTAACAGCCTAGACCACCCGCATGTAGATATTGTCCGCTTTCGGCCTGGGGAATACTATTACAACCCAGCCTTCACGGGTTTAAAACGCGTCTACAAGGGAAAGGTATCCACACACTTATAAGCTATGCTTTATTCCCCTTTCTAACCGATGTGGGATCTCACAAAGGCTATTAATAATTCTTTTCTTATTCAACTAATACATTTTAAAATTTAAGATTTTAGTTAACTGTTATTTATTAACCACAATTTTAATTCAAAATACAAATATAGAAGTGAAAATTTAAACAAAAATGAAAGTTCTATTAAAGTAGGAAAGTTTACCAATCAATGATAAAAATAATTATACCATTTTTAGCAGAGATTATTTGGGCTATTGGATTGGATAAGAATCACTTAAACTTTTCTTTTTTTTTAATTACAATAATTTTTAATCTAAAAGGAAACCACAACCTATCTAAATGATAAAATAAAGTGAAAAATGGAGAAAACTATATAAGGAATTTACAACCTGAAAGGGGTCACAAATTTATTTTAAAAGATAAAAAAGTAATATTCATGATATTATATATGTGATTTTTCTTTAAAAAAAAAAAAAGAGAGAGAGAGAGATCTAGGATTGCCTATCTAATGTCAATGAATGTATTTTACTATAGGTCCACATATTTAACCCTCAGCCTTAGCTAATGTTGAGATAGTAATGCTACTAATAACAACGAATGTATTTTACTATAGGTCCACATATTTAACCCTCGGCCTTAGCTAATGTTGAGATAGTAATGCTACTAATATCAAAATATTTAACAAAAATATTTATTAAATGACACATAATATTGTTGGTGGACGTTTTAATATAATTTAGACATTAATAAATAAACTTTTAAATAGATAAATTAATTAAAATATATAAACAATTAAATATTACTATATTATTTGTTTAAATAAATTTGGTTCATATTTTAATCAATCTAGCAATATTGATTTTAAAGATGTGAATCTATAAGGCACGCTTAGTGAGGGAATTTAATGAACATAAGGAAAGAATATCTGCAAATTTACCATAGATTCAGCTAAGATATTAAAATCCTTTAAATGGAATGCTTATAATTGGAAATCGAAACTAAAATTCTCTTTTCGATATTATAATAATACAAAAAAAGACCTAAATATCGATTGGCTTGAGATATGGAAAAAGGAACGTGGCTTTAAATGATTGGAGGCATTGTAATGAAGTCTCACGTTCTCCCTTCTATAAATACCGACCTGTTTACCCACAAGTTCATCAACAAAAATAGCCTGTAGCAAGACAATTGCCACAGGCTCCAGTTACAGTTGGCTTCGAATTAGCACTAGTGATTGACTAGTTATGCCTCTTGCGCGTTCACATTCGTGGTCTATCCTTACGCTACTAGCTTTGTCTTTTCTTTTTATAACCTTGGTTCCTGCTTCAAACGCAAGCTCTTTTATAATGTCTAAAATGAGTCTCGTTAGATTTGATTAGATATTCACAAATACAATATAAAACCTATGAAATTTTATAAAGATTCATAAATTCTTCTAAAATCTAAATTTTTTTTTAAATTCTTTAAACTCCGCATTGAATACATTTCCTTTATACCTATGTATGGTAAGTCTTAAATGTGATGCATTTTGTCAAAGCTTCTCTCTCTCTCTCTCGCTCTCTCTCTATATATATATATATTAAATCGAGAATTTTTCTCTCATATTATTTTGGGTTAATTTTAATTATCAATTGAAAATTCCAGAAATATAGGTTGGTTTCCTCATTAAAATCAATCTCAAAATATCTAATGACAAATGCCATTCTTGAAACCAATTAATCAACTGTACAAACTGCCATATTTCTCACTCTATAAATATCACACAGTACTAGTACACATATATTCCACGAGTAATTAATTATCGATGTTTTGAGGACTTTGGTCATCATATGGCTCGTCTTCTTCAATCTCCAGTCTCTTTCATTACTTTTGCAACATTTATTTTTTCTTTATTTCGATCATGCAAAGGCTTCAATCCCAACCTTCTTAATATCTTAAGTGCTGATCAAACGTTTAGGTAGTGGTTACAGAGCGGAGCTACGTGGTATGGAAGCCCAAGTGGTGGAGGAAGTGATGGTAATTAACTATTTTTTTTCTTTCTTTCTTTCTTTTTCCTTTTTTTTTAAAAAATAAATCTGAAAGTATATATTATTAATTTTATAAATGTTGTGTAGGAGGAGCTTGTGGGTTTAGTTATGCTGTAATGAATCCCCCTTTCTACAAAATTGTTAGGACCCGTCCAAAATTCCTCATCGAAACCCTAGACAAGTCCTAAGCCCAGGAAAACACCACCGAATCTCCCAACGGAAAATCCGACAGTATCTCCCCTAAGGGTATGACTTACCACAATTTCCCTACACAGAAAACACATTTCTATATACACCACCTTATTCCTTTCACCTTACTACAATTTACTTCCACAAGTTTGCAGCACTTCAATAATTAACAAGGAACCAGTGCAAAATTAAATAAATAAACATCCAAATAGTATACAGAGCATTATTAGTACAATTGAATATGAAATTTAATACAATATAAGATAAAAAGAAATAATACAAGACAGAAAGGAAAGGAAAAGCCTCTTGGACTTTCAGCAACGAACCAAGACGTCGAGCTCACTCCCGGACGATCAATGTCGACTAACCTAAGCCTAAGGGAACGGAATTTAAAAACGTGAGATGCTAATCATCTCAGTGAGTGACCCAATCAACTATATAATAATAATAATAAAAGGGTAAATAACTTAGTTAATTGATTAATAAGAAATAAGTAAATAAATAATAGGTAGTTAAAAAAAATTAATATTTTCCCTCAAAACCCTCACAATTCAATCAGTTGGAAAAGTTCCCTTTTTAAAATATTTTCGTAAAACCCAACATTTTATGCCCCAAAAATCTAGAAAAACATTTAACTAATAATTTGCAAATAAAAGACAAAAAATTAATAATTCAAAAATTTTAGTGAGAAATAATTATAAAAAATAAGACTAATGACAAATATTAAATTGGAAATAAAGTATTGTAAACAATTAATACGAAAACACAATAAAATTTACATTAACAAAAATGATACAAGAAATATTTAAATAAATAAAATAAAACCAAATAATTAACAATAAAACTCAATTTAAAATACCAAAATAATTTAATTTATAAAACACTATTAAAAACATTTTAATTTAAATAAATTTCTAGAATATTTTATTATTAAAATCACATCGTGAAAACCATTTGATACACCCACTAGAGGTTAAAGAGAGAAACCAACATACAATCGCATGGCATCCCACCGAGCCGCTGCAAACAGGCATCCCGGCCATGGAAGGGTGGCCTGTAACACCCCATACAAAAAAATATACATGATTAAACAAGTTTGACCAAATTGACTAAATTTGACCAAGTGAATAATATATGGGTTCAAGTTTACTTTTTCAATAGCCAATATTTTTGGTTTAACTGAGGTACCATTTTATAGATCTCGTCGATACGAGTTCACAGACTGACGGCACGCCAAATTCCGAGTTACGGATAAAAAGTTATGGTCCTGAGAAGTTTTAAACATAAATTTTATATCAGTGTCCAAACTAGTCCCCAATTTTTATCTGTTAGTGATTTAGACTCAATATAAGCCTCGGTAAGTGTGCCAAATAGGAAGAAAAGCCCAAAAATACCCATTTTCCTCTCCAAAACCCGAGAAAAACACCCCAGACCCACGGGCCCGAACCGACCTTTTTTACCTCCAACCGGGTTTACGCCGTTTGACCCATCTCCAGCCACCACCTTGCTACACTCGTTGGTCAGAGAGGAGCGGGGGATGGAGGCGAGCTTGGCAGCAAAATTTCACGGCCACGGGTCGCCGGACGCACCCAAATCGGGCCGGAGAAGCCTAACGGCCAGAAATTTTCTCTCTCCTCTTTTCTTGTGTTGTTGGGCCAACCCAACTTAACCCATACCTCTCTCCCACCATTTTTGACCCCTTTGAGTCCATTTCCATGGTTAGATTGCCCAAAATCCCCACCATTTGAGAGATCTCTCAAATTCAAGTTCGGCCGAACCTTTACGTCAATTATTCAGTCACCGGAGGAGTCACCGGACCAAGGTAAGACCACTGGTGAACTTCTTGTCTCTTGGGCTTTCCGCCAATATAAAGTTTGTAAATTTTGAAGGTCGTTTGATAATTTTTCCGTTTTTGGATCAATTAGTTAATTTTCAGATAAGTTGGGGACTGTGTTTGGACAAAATTGGTCAAATTAGTTAAAATTGGAGTTGAATTAGAAAAATTGGATATTATTAGGACCCATTAGGTGGTTCAATTTTGAAATATTAGGCTTCGGGTTAAAATCCTCAATTTTGGATACCGGGTCCTAATGACACGTAGTATAATTGGACTGCCCGGTGTCCAATTTATGCAATTTTGTAGTACTGTAAATCATTTTGAGACATTTGGGTTATACAAGTGTCTCTGGTTTAGTTGTTTGGAGCCTGAGTAATATTTTATTATATTACAGGCATTCGAGTTGAGCCTGGAGGCAATCCTGTAAAGGAGCAGGCATGAGCATCTACAGTACTGTGAGTGGTTATGTTATTTTTAAATGTTTTGGGCATATAGTATAATATATATATATGTGGTTTAAATATTTTACGTATATATCATTTGATTGAAATGTTGTTTTATGCATATATAAATATTTGTTTTCACATATATGTGTTATCATTTTATATGACTTTTGATAATATTTTAAGTGATTTTCAATTTTAATGGGTCCATAAATGGACTTGTGGTAAATATCTTGGTAATTAAATTGAGATTTTAAATCATTTTGGAAACTATTTGGTTTGAGAAACCAAATTGAAAATCATATAATTTTAAGCACGATCAAATATTTTATAATTTTATGTACTTAAAATTGGTTTATGGTGAATATATTTCACTGTGGTATTTCTGGTTTTCGTATGAAATGATGTTTTGAGATGTTAAAGTATTTAATTAAGCGGTGGAAGTTTAAATGTTAAATTATGATTTATGATACAGTATCCTTTGGAAAAGTATATTTATAATCTTACAAGATTGTTTCATATATACTATATTGGTTATTTTTAAATTGATGTACCATGTAATGCCAATACCTTGGATCAGTATTACATTATATTATATTATCGCGCGCTGGGTTTACCACGGTGTCGTGAGGTTGGTTGCATCCAGCGGTTATCTATTATTACCACAGACTGTGAGGTCGAGTTTATCCGACGGTTTATTATTGCCACGGACCGTGAGGTTGGGTACATCTCGATCGTTATTTATTATTTCCACGACACCGTTCATATATTGAGGGTCGTGAGATGGGTGTATCCCACGGTTTACAGATTGGTATATCGTATGATTCCTACATTTTCATATTTATTTGGTGGAACTGTATTTATTATAGTGTATGCTCAAATGTTTATATCTTGATTTGAGATATTTCATAATATTACAATGATCGTTCATTCATATTTTTTAGCATCAATTTTTATGATATTAATTGGGGTACAAGTTTGGGTTTTGGTGAAATGATTTTAAACGGGGAACTTTTCAAAAGAGTGGAATGAGAGGTCTTGAGAGAAAGATATTTCAGAAATAAATCATTATTTTTCTATTATACTATGCCACTCACTGAGATTGTTTATCTCATGTTTTATTGTTTTAAATTCGTTCCCCTAGGCCCAGACGGCTAGTAGCAGTCTACCTCGTGCACAGCTTACCACTTGTTCCCTTCCACTACAGCAGCCGTATTTATCCTTTCTTTACCTATTGTTATCTTCTGGACTTATTTATTACTTATTTGTACTCATAGACCTTGTTGACACTCTCAGAATGCTCTGATTTTAAATATGGAATTCAGTAGAAACCATAGTACTCATGTGTGTTGTTATGGCCTGTAGTACAGTAGGCCGGTTGTGGACTTATTTATATATATATTTATATATTGGAGGTATTAATGTTAATGCTGGTGTTGACTATCTATGTTTTAAGGTGAGGTTCCATTGGATATTTTCTAAAGATTGTTCAGTTGGACTTCACTAGGCGAGATCACCCGGGAGGTCCTGAGAGGGTCCCCGGGGCAGGTCCTATCACGGCCTACCCTCATCCAATGGCAACCACAGGACAACCCCATAATCACTTGTGCGCTACTCACACCCACCTGTGCACTAACCACATCCACCCACGCACTAATCATATCCATATATAAAGAACACCAGAACGTGTATGGCGCATCTAAAAATCATAAAATCAATATATTTATTTCCAAATCTCAAAATCTCATAAATACCACCGGGTTTATTCCATCCAATTAAACCCATAAATTTTCCACAATTCCTTTATAATTCATCGTCATAAATCCATCCAATAAATTCCATCAATTTCAAATCCATCAATGAAACTAACAATAATTTAAAACAAATATTCCTTCAATTCCTCAAAATTCAAAATATATTTAAATTCCACAATTCATCAATATATAAATACATTTTATAAAACATAAATAAATTCACAATTAAATTCAACAACAATTCAAATAAAATTAAATTTACAATTTCTTTAAAATTGGAATTCATAAAAATAAAATCTTCATAATTTATCAAAATCAAATATGCTTAAATGCACATATACATTTCAATTTATTCAAAATGTGCCATCAAAATTTCAAATATAATTTTACTAAATATTTAACACATAAATATTAAATCCAAACATTTAATTATCACAAAATAAATATAAGTTAACACCCGAAAATTAAGTTTGAAGGTGGGTCACTCACATCGAGCACGCAATCCAACCAAGAACCTCCATAGGATCAATTCTACGACTCATACGTGCTTCTAAAACAACAATATTTCACAGGGTCAAATAAATTAATATTTTATTCGGATAAATAATATCCAGTACCTGGGGGAGCTAACACAAACGGTAACCAAAATTTGCAAATAAGGTATCAACGGAAAGCTAAGGGGATGAGGAATACGTTACCAATCTCCATTGGACTCAACTCGACCGGAGGTAGCTGGAAAGTGAACGGAAGCTTTCAGCGAACTTCAACTTGTCGTGTCTCCTAAATAGCAAGGAATTGAGCTGAATGGACCTCAAAATCGAGCTCAGGAGGTATAAAATAGAGGGAATAGGGTATGAAATCGGGATGGATTGGTCGAAAAACAACGAAATCGCCGAAAAATAGAAATGGGCCGCCACCGGCTTCATCAGCCGATCTGGGCGCGTCACCGGTTGGCCAGCCGCCAAACTTGGCATCCCTTGGGAAGTTCAGACCTTAACTTGTTTTTCCCATAATTTTCAAACGGTAGCTCCATTTTCAACGTGCTACTAGTCTATGGAGTCGGATCGATGCATACTTTGCAGGGATACCCCAGTCAAAGAGAAATTCCATCCGGATCAAAAAGTCAAATTTTGACCCCTCTCGGTCAACAGTGATCAAAACAGATCAACATCGATCAACGTGAAAAAAATTCCAATGTTGTTCAGGATGGGATACTACAAAATGGTATCATCAAGAGGCCCTTCTTTGTACAATAACGACAATGGTTGTGGAGCTTGTTATCAGGTATGCTATATATATCTATATGTAACACCCCGTCCTAAACTACATCGGAATTCTTGTACATTGACCAAGGTTGACCGTTGACCGAGTGGGTCAAAAGTTGACTTTTTGTTCCAGCTGAAATTTCTAGTTGACCGTGGTACTGTAGCAAAGTACATGATGCCCCGAGTTCATAGACTAGTAGCATGTCGAAAACGGAGCTACGGTTTGAAAGTTATGGGCAAAACAAGTCGAGATTCAAACTGTCCAAAAGGTGCTGGGAGTTGACTTTTTATGGTTGTAAAATTTTGTTTTGACTTTTGTATGGTTGTAAAGTATTGGTCGATACGAGTTCATAGACTAGCGGCACGCTTAAATTGGACATCTGGTTACAAAGTTATGGACATGTGAAGTTTTCTGAATACCGTAATATTTTAATATATCTGGCTTAAGTGAACAGTGATGCCACGTGTCGACATCTGAGAGGTCCACATGGGTGAACAGTGTCACCCACGGTGGCTTTTATTTTGGCAAAATGGGGAGGGAGGAGAGAGAAAGAGAGAGAGGAGAGAGAGAGGGAGAGAGAAAACCACCGGCCGCCGGAGTTGCAAACTTTTCTGGCCGAATCTTGTCACATGTGCCGGCCAGGCAGGAGCGCCTCTCCATTCCCGGCCAACCCCCAAAATTTCACGGCCAACCGACCGACGACGTGCCCGGATCGGGACTTTTTCCCGCCGCGGCTCCAATTTCTTCAACCGCCGAGATCTCCACATTCCGGCCTCCATTCTTGTCACCGCCGATCCCGTTGAGACCCTCTCCCTTCGATCTACAAAACCCTCAAAAATCTTGGCCACCAGCCACCGCACGCGCCACCGGAGGCGACGATTGCCGGTGACCGCGACGGCTCACCGAAGAAATCACTATTTCGGCGAGTACCGAGTTGCACCGCCGGTCCCTCCCCACTAATTCCGACCCCCTGAACCCAAATCCGGTGTCCTTTTCCTCCAATTCGTGATGGCTTGAGAGAATCGAAATTGATATACGTGCTTAAGGTGAGTAACCCACCTTTAAAACTATTTTGGGGTGATTAATTATGTTTATTTGGTGCTAATTTGATATCTGGAATTATGCTCATGTGGTGGAATTTAAATATAATTGTAGAAAAAAATATTATTTAATATATATATACCCATTGATGCTAAACGGAAATTTTGGATTATTAAGAAATTCCCGATTATTATTATTATTGTGATTTAGTTGTATTTATTACGCATGAGCAAGGTATTTTCATTAATTAATTGTATCTGGATTTTAAGATTATTTTGGGCATGATTTGATTTATTTAAAATTTCAAGGAAAATATTGGTTTATATTGGTGGTTTCAAATTTGATAATTATGCCCGTGGAATATTAATTGATGGACTTTGTGATACGAGAAAAATTATTTGTATATTATTATCGATAGTTTTGTACCGGAAGTGTTAAAGGAAAATGTGGGATGGTGAATTTGAAAAATGGTATAATTCCCATGGTAAAGTTTTGAAAAATTTGGTTATTTATTTTAGACGCACTCATACAGTACTGGTGTTCTGGCTGTATATGTGGATTAGCGTGCAAGTTATTATGTCTCCCGTGAGTTGCCATTGGACCGAGGGAAGGCAAGTTTGATATTGGTCATAATAGCCGTCCCCCTCCGTGGCTGGGATGACGGTTTCAGCAGCGGCGCTGTCGGGACGCCGAAGCAACTGTATGCAAGTTTTTCTCTTTAACCTCCCTGCCAGTCGGTGCTCGGGACGCTGGGTATCGGAGGGCATCACTGGTATATGGTGTGGTGCATTAAGTATAAATGTTCAGATAGAAATTTCAAACCCCAGAGTGTTCTAAAGCTATTTATTATATTTTATTACATTTTATTTATATTTGGATCATTTAATTATTATTTATTAAATTAACGATTCCTTGATTTTTGGGCATAAGAACAATCGGGTTTTGTGAAAATGTTTTAAAAGGGGAACATTTCCAACGGAGTGATTAGTGAGGATTTTGAGAGAAAATATTACTTTCAAATGATTATTATTTATTTATTTATTTAATTGTTTGGTATTGATTAATTAAACTCCTTTTATTGTTATATTATTAATATTAAGAGTGTATAGTAGATAGGGTCACTCACTGAGATGATTAGCATCTCATATTTTTAAATTCCGTTCCCTTAGGTGCAAGGGGTGGTAGACGTTCTTCCGGAGCGAACCTAATCTCCGTCGCTGTCAAAGTTTGAGAAGTTACCTTTGTCTTCATTTATTTCAATTGTAATATTTCTTTCATCCTTGTTGTATAATTTCTATACTTAATAGTACTTCATGAAGCTCTGTACACTGTCTTGGACATTTATGTATTAATTATGCACTGGATTACTGTTATTCATTTGGAGTGCTGTAAATTTGTGGTAAATCCAACCCTTAGGGAAGGTTTTGCCGGATTTTCCATTGGAGGGTCCGGTAGAGTTTCCCTGGGATTATAGCTTGTCTAGGGTTCCAATAAAAAATTTTGGACGGATCCTGACATATATATATATATATATATAACTCACGGCACCAGATAAACAAAACATTAAGCCACATCTCTTCGATTTTTATTATAAGACCGTACCATAATTTTCACCAATTACATATAAGATTGGTGCGTTTTTATTGTCCTTTTTATTGATTACTTGCTTATTTTATTATATTGTTAAAAACCTTAGTAGAAATTCGACTTTTGTTTGGTCATGAAAGACCAAAATTAATTCCATCATCAATATTTTCTTAGATAAAATTAAATTGATAATATTATAAAGTAATAACAAATTATTTCAAGTGAAATGCACAAATAACCAAGCATGCTCCAGGAGACCCGTGACTATAACTATAACAGACGAATGCCCTGGGTGTGTTGCCGAGCCATTTCATTTTGATCTAAGCGGTACTGCTTTTTGGAGCCCTGGCTAAGCCTGGTCAAGCTGATAATTTGCGCAATGCTGGAGTCCTGCAACTTCTGTTTAGAAGGTACTTTTCCTTTCATTTAATTAATTAAGTCACACAACATTAATTGTTTCTAATTTCATGAGAAACCTTACATATATATATATATAAAAATATAATACATACATATATCTTCCATTTAATGCAAAGTTTATTTAATTTTAGTATCATGAGCATTTTCTTCATTTCCTTTCTTTTTTTAGGCGGATACTTTTTGTTTTTTAATAAACAAAATAATATATATCTAAAATTAAGTGCCCTAATAAAGAAGAGGTAATGATGCATATGGCAGAGTTAAATGCAAACATCCTGGTGTGACAATAGCATTCCTTGTTGATGCCGGATCCAACCCCTACTATTTTGCTATGATAATCGAATACGAGGACGGTGACGGTGACCTGGGTGCCGTTGAACTCAAACAGAGCGGTGGTGATCGGGAGTTATGGCATCCCATGCAGCATAGTTGGGGTGCAACTTGGATGCTCAAATTAGGTTCACAGTTACAGCCTCCCTTCTCCATCCGCTTAACCACTCTCACATTGCATCACACTCTTGTGGCTCACAATGTCATTCCCTTCAATTGGCAGCCCGGCCAAACTTACCGATCTCGGGTTAATTTTAAAACCTGACTCATTTAATGTTGCACGTGATTTACTGCCATATAAATAAAATAATACACAAAAATAAAGTTGCTATTTGAGACCAAATTTGGAAAAATGTGTTTCATTTTTTCTTTCTTTTTCTATTTCTATTTTTATTTTTTCTCGCTCTTTTTTTACATTTCACCGCCACAAGTTTCCCTATAATATTATAAGTAGAAGTTGAAGGCTTAATTAAAGCAACACAAATTTGTCATTCACTGTCATTGCTCTTTCCCTACAATAGGACATGTATGAGTGCTTGGGCTTTATGAATATGTTTGGGGTTCAAATAGTGAGGGTGATCGAGATATCCAGCAAACAAACACATACAATGTTAATTTTAATCAATTTCTATACCGAATAAGTGTCACGATTAGCAGACAATTAAAACGATGATGAGCATATTGGCTTTTGGCTTCAAATGAACCTAATTGGATCCATTATATATTTTTAACCAACGAAAATTCGGTTTCCTTAAAAAAAGGAAGATTGGGTGTTTTTTATTTCAGTTGATGAAAATTATAAAAGAACAAGGCTATGGACATGTCACTTCACTTCAAAGGCATACTATTTTTGATCTTTTGATCATGGATTTGATCGTTTGTATTATTGCATCCACAGTGAGGTCGGCATCATTGTGTATGCTACATATATAAAAATACACAAAAATGCTTTATATATATATATATATATATATCATAGAGTAGCTAATTAGGATAGTCACCAAAATTCAATTCAAATTACTCTAAAAATATATATATAGAGTTCTTGGTTTTGTTAGGAAGTAACCAACCAAAATAAATTAAAAATTATAAAAAAAAATAAATATATTTTTGTTTTAATTATATTACTCCTTTTTATTAACTAATTGTATTAAATGATTATAATCATATATAAATATATATTATACAAATAATAATTAAGCAACCATTATATAATTTATATCATATAAAAAATAATTATTATATTAGTATGAAATTGTAGATAAGCATTACTATTAGATAAAATAATTTAATTGGAGAGCAGTGATAGATAAACCAAAAAATTATATAAAAAAACTTAAAAAAAAAGTATTAAACCAACAAAAGAAATGGAAAAAATAAATAACGTTGGACAAGGCGAAAAAAGAGAGGGAAAACATTTGTATAATTTAAATTATAAAGGAACTAAAAAAACAATAATTAAAAATACAAAATATTAAATTATTTTAAAATAAAAAAGTTTTAGAGGCACAAATTTGTATATTAATATTCTGGTGGTGGAAAAAAACAAATAACTAAAACATATAATATTAAATTATTTAAAAGGGAAAGATTGAGGGGCACTGGGCCTATTTCAGACGGAAAACATTTTCAAGTATTTCTGAGACCTGTACTTCCTTCATTCACAAAGAGGTGGGCTGCACGTCTGGTGTCTCACTTCTTTATGGGATGAGGGAGCACAAACCCCACATATTTGCTACTCAAACATTTCCACTTCAAGCAAGTTGGCAACTTAGAGGTTTAACATTTGTTGTCCCACATAAGCTTATCAATTTTCTGGCTTTGCTTTGGTTTCCTTGCAGTGTGCTCATCTTCAAGGGATTGTGATTGCAAAGAATCGATTTCGATTGATGCATTGTTATTGCTATTACTAACTTAGAGGTTTAACATTTGTTGTCCCGCAAAACCGTATCGATTTTCATGCTTTGCTTTGGTTTCGATGCAGTGTGCTCATCCTCAAGGGATTGTGATTGCAAAGAATCGATTTCGATTGATGCATTGTTATTGCTATTACTAATGTTAGATGAATTATTATTATTATTATTTTTGTTTATCTTTTTAGTTTTTATATATGGTATCAAGTAAATATTATTGTTATGTATTAAAGTAATTCTAAATTTATTTTAGATTTTTCTTTTTTCTTTTTTCTTTTTTTTTAAATTAGAAGTTAGATTTTTTTCTCGCCACTGAACTAATATAATGATACTTTTTTGTATGTAATTCTATGGGGAGGAAAAACCTAAATTTTAATTAATCATTCTATGCCATCTATACACGATAGATTCATTGATTAAAAAATATTTTTAATGATATGCCATCTATACACGATAGATTTTTTTAATTAATTATTTCCTGGCTAATTTTTTATATATATATTTTTAAAATATTTTGTTTCAATTATCTACTTTTTATCTCTTACTTTTCTTCAATATTAACTGTTTAATATAATTAAAATATTAATCTATTAGTGTTTTTTAATATAATACTTTTTTAGCTTAAATTATTTGTAACTGAAAAAAAAAAAGCTGATTATTTTATTTATTTATGTTTTTGTTTTTTTTTTCTAAGTTTCAAATTACTTTGGTTAATTAATTCCTAATAATTTTTTTCCTCCTTCTTTTGCTTCGAGGAGAATGTTTAATTTTTTTATTAAAATTTAATCAATTTATGATTGCCAAAGCATTTGAATTATATATATATATATATATTTGTATTTTTGACATAAAAAGAATAAAAAAAAAAGTATTTTTTTTTTAGCCTACCTGTTTAGTCAAAATTCTAATTAGTTTGATTACGATATAATAAACAATCTCTCGTTTTATTATATATTTATATTGCTCAAAACAAAAATTGAAAACAATTTACACTATTTTATAATTAGTTTGATTATGATATAACAAACAATATCTCGTTTCACTATATATTTAAATTGCTCGAAAACAAAAATCAAAAACATAATTTATTCTATTTTATAGTGGTGCCCCTGAAATTTTTTCTACGTCGGTCACGGTCTCCATCTCTAAGTTCCATCGCCACATATGGCAAAGAATTTGCACAACATTTTAGTCTTCACGAGACAATTGCATCAGCAGCAAATTGTCTGCTTTTCCAGTAAAAGCATAATTATAATGTCTCTGTGATCCGAGACTTTTTTTTTTTTTTTCCTTTTGAAAAAAAATATAATATTGATTATTAAGAAAAGGGAAAATGAGATGACCTTGGAGGCCTAGCCTACGGCTAATCTTCAACCTACAAACATATATTGAATGATCCCCAAATCTATTTTTCTGTACATGCACTGATGGTGGGGGGAACTTCTAAAAGATTTCCACATTCCGACAATTCCTCGCTACAACAAATTTTATATGAAAAGTAGAATTTTCTAATTTGAGCTCCTTAATTTGGTCATACACACCAACAAGTTCTTTTATGAATTTAAAATCCGAAAATTGTTTAAGGATTGGATTAATTTTTTTCTCAATTAGTATTATTTTTTATATAAAAAAATCTTGTAATACAAGAGGAATCAAACTATAATTCGTTTTCATTTCCGGACAGTATATAATACAGAGTAAACTTCAAGTAATCAAACTAGATTTAGATCTAACATGACATTAACAATATGTTGGGCCTACTACCATTTTCTATTATATTTGTTGATGACTCATGGAGATCAATAATTACAAGAAATAGCCCATTTCTTTTTAACTTGTAAGTTTGAAAACCAAATTATAAAATTGTACCCGTCCATCGCACCTTGCGACTACGTCAAGGAAAATACTTATAATTGGAAACTGAAACTAAAATCTCATGTTTCTATATTAAATGCAAAAAGATCTACATAAATATCGATTGGCAAGGGATAGGGAAAATGGCACGTGGCTATAAACAATTGGACGCATTAGAATGCAAGCCCTCTCGTTCTCCCTCTATAAATAACGACTGGTTTATCCACAAATTCATCAACAACACAAAATAGCCCTCCAGCAAAGGCAAACTGCCACAGATTCCAGTTGCGGTTGTCTTCTAAGCATTCGTGACTGTTATGGCTTTTGTTCGTCCACAATTGTGGTCTATCTTTACTCTACTAGTTTTGTCTTGTCTTCTTATAAACCCAGGTTCTTGTTTCAAACCCAAGCTCTTTTACAATGGCTCAAAATATGAATCCCATTCTAATTGGTCCCCAGCCGGTGCAACCTGGTTTGGAAGCCCAAACGGTGCCGGAAACGACGGTAATGCCATAATGGACACTAAAAATATATCTATCAATATTGTTCAAATGTCACACTGAAATATATATATATATATATGTATACACTATTGTTATATTAAGATTTTTAATTAATTAAATTGTTGTTTGTGTATATATATACAGGGGGTGCTTGTGGATATGGAAATGCTGTAGAGCAAGCACCATTCTCTTCAATGATCACGGCTGGGGGTCCGTCGTTGTACAAATCTGGCAAAGAATGTGGAGCTTGTTATCAGGTGCAGTTCATTATGCAGCATAAATTAAACTTTGTTAGTTTCAGAAGAGTAAATTGCACAAACAATTAACTTGGTGGGTGATATTTGTAAACATGGGCCTGAATTTTAGGTAAAATGCACATCGAGTGCTGACGCAGCGTGCTCGGGGAAGCCGGTGACAGTGATTATAACCGATGCGTGCCCTGGTTGTGTTTCGGAGTCTGTTCATTTTGATTTAAGCGGCACCGCTTTCGGAGCCATGGCGCTTCCTGGCCAAGCTGATAAGCTACGCAATGCTGGAGTCCTGCAGGTTAAATATCAAAGGTACTTAATCTTCACTATCCAGAAAGTGAAAAAAAAAAAAAAAAAAAAAAAAAAAAGAAAAAAGAAGAAAACAAAAAAAAGCACAGACTAAGCATGATTAATACCCATTAACTAGAAGAGTCATGAGATTTCATAATTTATGTTCCCATGCCTGTGGTTTTATCAGAAGGAGCAAATGTAATTATTACTCTATTTTCAGATATTTTAACACATGGTAAAATAAATAATAATTAATTATTATTAACCATGCTATAATTAATAATAATGTTATTATTAATTAATATATTGTGGTTTTATCAGAAGGAGCACATGTAATTATTACTCTATTTTCAGATATTTTGAGTGAGATCCCACATCAATTGAAAATGAGAATGAAACATATTTTATAAGAAAGTATAAATACCTTTTTTTTTAGAGATCTTTCCCAAAAGAGCCCAAAGAAGCCGACAGAAAACCTAAAATCGTGAGGGGTAGGATTGGACTCACCACCTCATGCGAATGGATTAATCTATTACAGTTGATATCAAAGTCAATACCTGAATCGAATTAATAATAATTAATTATTATTAACCATGCTATAATTAATAATAGTTTTATTATTAATTAGTATCTATTAATTACCATCAGAATAAAAATAGTTTTTGTTTAATATTGATTTTGTCTTGTATAAACATATGCAGAGCAAAATGCAACTACCCTGGTAAGACGATAACCTTCAAGGTGGACGCAGGGTCTAATCCGAACTACTTTGCAACTCTAATCGAATACGAAGATGGAGATGGTGACCTTGCTTCAGTGGACCTGAAACAAGCAGTTGACTCGGACTCATGGCTTCCCATGCAGCAGTCATGGGGTGCGGTCTGGAAACTTGACGCTGGTTCTACCTTACATGCCCCCTTCTCGATTCGCCTGACGGCGTTAGAGTCCAGCAACACCATCGTAGCAAACAATGTGATCCCGGCTGGTTGGAAGCCTGGTCAAACTTATAGATCTGTTGTCAATTTTGCTACCTAAACTCTATATGGAATTATGCTGTTGAAGGCTATCCTTAATTACAAAAGTCCACTTATTAGCATGACTTGCGCTTTGTCTTCATGCAATATAAAATTACATATAAATAAAAAGTAGGGCTCTCCTTTGTGGAAAGATATGTGTGCATTGCCCAGGAGGAGATTTTTGGCGGATAGCCATCTCCTTGTGCTTAGTTGTGTATTTGGGTTCTTTTGGTTTTTTATAAACCTTCTTTTCCAGGGAATAAAAAAAAAAAAAAAAAAAAAAAAAAAAAAAAAAAAAAAGATATGTGTGCATTGCCTCTTTTACTCTTCGTGTTTTTTTCTACCCTTCGTACATTATATAATCATAATATATAGATATATAAATATATATTTTTATTTATTTTGGCAACATTAGTAAGGTGTAACATGGACCAAATGAGGTATTGTATGACCAATTCAAATTAACACCAAATATTAAATGAGGTGATATCATAATAATGAAACCTTTAAATAATTTTAGCAAAAAAGAAAGAAAAAGAAACCTTTAAATAAATAAATTCTTCACTTCACCTAATAAAGTATTACAATCAAATAATTTTTAATTTGAATCTCTCACTATTGTCTTTGCAGGATCAATTTAATGACAATGTCCATTTTATTATTATTTTTCTATAATTTAAAGTTTACGTTTTGGATTTAAAAGTGTATTATTAATGATTTTTACGATTAGATTAAGCCTACGAATATTAATTTCATATATCTAAAGAATAACAAATCAGTCATTATTTAAATTATAATTCTTGTTCATGAATTAAGTATGTAAGAGAAAAAAAGAAAAAAAAAGAAAAATAAAGAGTACAAATATATTACCAATAAGAGTGTAACCTTATTCCAACCAAAAAAAAAAAAAAAAATTGTAAATTTGCTTATTAATTTTTACTTCTTTTTTTTTTTATCAGTTATTGATTTTTACTTTGCAAATGAGACATTCTAAAACTTTATTTTTAATTTCTAGAATATGATGACATATGATGACTAAATAAAAGGGTATTAACACATATGGCCTACGATTGGACCCCATGTTAACTATCTGCCTTAAATGTAACCTAACACACTAACACAGCATATATTCTGTGGAAGCGACCAAATAATATATATATATATATATATGTCAGGATCCATTCAAAATTCTTCATTGGAATCCTAAACAAGTCTTAATCTCAGGGAAATACTACTGAATCTGTCAACGGAAAATCCGACAGCATCTCCCCTAAAGATAGATGTCAGGATCTGTCCAAAACCCCTCACCGAAACCCTGGACAATCCCTGATCCCAGGAAAATACTACCGAACCTTCCAATGGAAAATCCGACAGCATCTCCCCTAAGGGAAGGACTTACCACAAAATTTACTTGCACAAAGATACACTTCTATATGGTACCACCTTATTCCTCCCACCTTACTACAATAATTTCCACAGTGGCAGCACTTCGATAACAATTTATATATAAAACACATTGGTATATATATATATATATTATATAATATATATATATATATATGCAATAGAAATAATCAACTAAATAAACAACCAATTATACCTTTAATCATTCACGTCCACCCACACCACCCACTGATTGCCGTACATTTCAAATATTGTGTTACAAAATCTATCGATGCATAATATAAGAAGAAAAGTAAAACAATCATCACATCAACAACAATAATAATAATTATAGCAATCATTTTCATGATAACAATAGTACTAATATCATCTATCATATTTACTCAAAGGTAATCACTTGTCTAAGAACTATCACATTATCACAGCTGTCCCAAGGACTATCTCACCTATCCAAAGGCTACCACTTGGTCAAGGACTATTATATTCGTCCAATGGTTATCTTTCTTGCCCGTAGGCTATGATACTTGTCCGGATATATCATATGCTAATAATAATAATAAAAATAATAAAAATAAAAATAAATAATGGCAATAATAATAATCATAATGATGATGATAATATTAGTAATAATGAAAATAATTGTAAACATAATTCTGATAAATAATAATTGTAATATTAATAACGAGAATAATATTAATAATAATAATGACAATGAAAGCAATTAAGTATAATTCTAGAAAATCAGGTTATAAATAGATAGAATAATACGAGATCAAATAATAATTTAAAATTCAAAAAGATATTATCAAATATACACTCGTATCAGTGGTACAAACGATACCCTCCAACATGTTGCGCAATCCATGATTCCAGCTGTCGCCAGCACCTTTCTACCAATACAATCCGGGGTGGTTACCTAGATTAACTGTCCAATCCCCTAAACTAGTAGGCAATATAGTTACGAGGCTAACTCTTTATGGACCATATCGAATCGCTGTCCTCGTACGGTGTGATACATACAAATATAATATATATATATATATATACAAAAGATACTTGATGCACATACTATATACCAGTGGTGTCCTACGATGCTCAGCTGTAACACCCCGTCCCTAAGTACATCGGAAATTTCTCAAATTTGATCGAGGTTAACCGAGTTTGACCATTGACTGTTGATTGAAGGGTTCAAATGTTGACTTTTTGATTCGGATAGAATTCTACATTGAATAAAGCACCATTACGAAGTACACGTTGGCACAAGTTCATAGACTAGTAGTACGTCGAAAACGAAGCTACGGTTTGAAAGTTATGAGTAAAACAAGTTGAGGTCCAATTTGTCCAAGGGTACCAAGGTTGACTTTTTATTTTTAGGGATATGAGCTTTCACTCATGTACATATGTGAAGTACTTATCAATACAAGTCCGTAGACTAGTGGTACACCTGATTTGGACATTTTGTTGAAAAGTTATGGACCTGCAAAATTTTTCAAATACAGTATTATTTTAATATTATTTTTAAAAATGTGAATAGTTATGCCACGTGTCACCAAGTAGGATGCACCATGTGTAATATTTTAGAAGTGACACATGTTAGCAATAAGAAAATACTATATTATATTATTTTATCTTTATTTTATATATTATTATTTTATGATTTTAATATTTATTTATTTATTCTTTTTGTTTTTGTCTTTTTTTTTTCTTTTTTCTTTTTTTCTTTCCTTTTCCCCACGTGGGAAAACACTTTTCTTTTCTTTTCTTTTCCTTTCTTTCCCTTCTCCCTCTTCCCCGAGCCCGTCAAGCACAGCAAAACACACACAGGGATTTTCTCTCTCCTTTGACTCTCTCCCCCTCTCTCTTTGACCGATCGTTTTGGTCGGATTTCAGTGGCCGGATGGCAACACGCGCCGGCCAGGGAAGGAGCCCATTCCCCAGCACTGCCAACCTCCAATTTTGCCCACCAACGCCGCTGGAAGCGCCCAGATAGGGCCAGTGAAGTCGGTGGCGGTGCATTTGAGTTTTTCGACGATTCTCGGCGTTTCCGGCCAGTCCAGTCCGATCTTCCACCCCTTGTCCCCTATTTTGGATCTTTTGAGTTCAAATATGGTCTCCAATTATTTAAATTCGAAGTGGTTCGCGAGTTATGAGGAGGTGAAGTTCGGCCGGTACTTCCTGGGCAAATTCCGCCCACCATTGATGGAATTGGGGTCAATGGAGGCCGGTAATGCGATCCTCGTTCCATAAGCTTCATTTCAGTATATTACTCACAAATTTTAATTAACGTTTGTGTTAAACCCCTGGGTACCGGGTATTATTTATCCGAATAAAATATTAATTTATTTGAGTTGTATAATATTGTTATTCTAGGAGCACGTGTGAGTCGTGGAATGGATCCTATAAAGGATCTTGGTTGGATTGCGTGCTCGAGGTAAGTGACCCACCTTCAAATTAATTTCGGGAATAAAATTTATGAATATTTTGTATTAGAATATTTGAAATTGATATTCTACGTGATAAATATTTAGTAGATTTATATTTGAAAATTTGATGCTCAATTGAGTGAATCAAAATATTTATATATTAAGAGAATATTTCATAATTGAATATTTCAAAAACATGTTTATGTATTTGATATTAAGAGAATCTCTGTATAGAATTATATTGCCAATTTGTGATAATTTTTTTAATATGTGTTTTGGTGCAAAAATATATTTTGGGACTTAAGATTCATGGGTTAAAGTTTGATTTAAATTATTGTTAAGTTTAATGTTGGCGTTATGATGGTGATTTATGTGAATTTAATTGCATTCGAATTTGATATAGTTTGTAATATCATTTTTGGCACAACTTGATTTTAGGGATTTGAAGAAAAATATTTATTTTAAAAGTATTATGCTTCAAAAATATTTTTATGCATTTAAATATTATGGAATTGATTTATTTATGGTGAAATTGATGGATTTTAAAGTGATGGATTTATGATAAGGATTAAAGAAAAAATGTGGGATTGTGAATTTGAAAAATGGTATAATTCCCACGGTGAATTTTGGAAAAATTGGATATTTTAATAATAAACTTGGTTATTTGTTTTAAACGCACTCAGACAGTACTGGTGTTTTGTACTGTGTATGTGGATGAGCACGCAAGTTATAATGTCTCCCGTGAGTTGCCATCGGACCAAGGCAGGCAAGTTTGATATTGGCCATAAGCCGCCCCCTTCCATCACCGAGTTGACGGTATAAGCAGTGGCGCTGTCGGGACGCCGAAGCGACTGTATGCAAGTTTCTCTCTGTAACCTCCCGCCAGATGGTGCTCGGGACTCTGGTTATCATAGGGCATCACTGGTATATAGTGTGGTGCGTCAAGTATTATTTTTCAGATATAAATTTCAAATCCTAAAGTTTTAAAGCCGTATTTAAATTAAATGTATTTAATTTGTTTTATCACCTATTTCCAATTAGTATTTTCTAAAATGTATTTATTCATATTTTATGTCACTTATTTTAAATTAATGTTTTTAAAATGCATCTTGCCATAAAAATATTATATGGTTTAGTTGAATATTTCAAAATGAATATTATAGTGTTTTTCTACCACTTATTTTACAGGATTGTTTATAATTATTTAAATTATATTTTTGAAACTGTTGATTTTAGTTTATTAAATCAAATTTTATGCATTATATATTGAATTTCTCTTTTATGTTATATTCCTTTAATGCAAGTATTCTAAATTTATTTTTATTATATTTCATTATATTTTATTCGTATTTGGATTATTTAATTATTTATTAAATTAATTATTCCTTGATTTTTGGGGCATAGAAGATTGGGCTTTACGAAAATGTTTTAAAAAGGAAAACCTTTCCAACGAAGTGAATGGTGAGAATTTTGAGAGAAAATATTATTTTCAATTAATTATTATTTATTTTTCTTAGTTATTCTTAATTAATCAAATGACTATAATTGTCGTTATTATTATAATTGTACAGTAGATAGGGTCACTCACTGAGATAATTAACATATCATATTTTTAAATTTCGTTCCCCTAGGCCCAAGTTGGGAGACGTTGATCGTTTGAGGCGAGCCCGATGTCTCAGTTCATTGCCGAAAGTCCAAGAAGCATTTCCTCCCTTTTTCCTCTCCATCTTGTATTGCTTCATCTGTCATTGTATTAATTTCATATTTATTTGTACAATGCTCTGTGTACGATTGGACAGACATTGGTTTTGCTTACTGATTCCCTGTTATTATTTTCGAGTGCTGTAAATTTGTGGAAACAAATTGTAGTAAGGTAGGAGGAATAAGGTGGTGTTTATTGGAGTGTGTTTTATGTGCAGGGAATTTTGTGGTAAGTCCTACCCTTAGGGGAGATACTGCCGAATTTTTCGTTGGAAAGTTCGGTGGTGTTTCCCTGGGATCAGGGCTTGTCAGGGTTCCAGTGAGGAATTTTAGACGGGTCCTAACACTAGCGTCCCAAAGCACCGTCTGACGAGGAGGTTAAAGAGAGAAACCGGCATACGAACGCGTGGCATCCCACCGCGCCGCTGCTTAAACCATTATCCCAGCCATGGAGGGGGGCGGCTATGGCTAATATCAAACTTGTCTGCCCTCAATCTGATGGCAACTCAAGGAAGACATTACAATCTGCGCGCTAATCACATCCACAACTACAGAACACCGATACGTGTATGGTGCATCGAAAACCGATAAAAATATTTTATAATATTATATATTTTTTAAATATAATATAATATTATAAAATTTGAATTTTTATATGATACACTTAAATTTTTGCACTTTTATCAAATTCACAAAATTTCATGCATAAATAAATAATTAAACACATAAGTATATTTTCGATCACAATATTTCAATATAATCAATTCCGCAAACCTTGAAATTAATTCATACTAAATGTCAATAGAACCACATACAATTCCACAAATAATTAAGCATATAAAGATACATTCTATTAGCTGTCATAACTTCATAGTAACCTCACAGTAAAGTTAACAATAATTTAACAGCAGTTTAAAATGTACAGCTTTCCAAATTTAAGAAACATTAATTCAACCCATATTTATGCAATTCAACACAATTGGACATCATCAATATAAATAGCAATTATTTAAACATCAAACATTCATTTTTCAGATTACCATATTAAAATAATATTATTTTATCCAAAAATGGCATCTTTCAAAATACTCAATCACAATTCACAAATAAGGTGCCAAATGAAAGCTAAGGAGACGATGAGTGTAAAGCTAACCTTCGTTCGACTCGGAACCATAGGAGTTGGCCGGAAAATGGCCAGGAAGTTTCGGCCGGACTCCCCCTCCACTCATCTCACCAATGGCTTGGAATTTAGGCAAATGGATGTCATTTTTGGAATCAGGGGATCAAAAACTAGGGGGAGGGACCAACCTCGGGACTGGTGGCCACCAAAAAATTGGCCACCCACCACCTCGCCGATCGTCGGCTTTGGCATCGATCTCGGCGCGTCTGCTGGCCAGCCGAAGGGGACTCGATGCCCGAGCTCATCCAGCCGTGGGCCACCACATCGTCAAAAACATGTGGCTGTGCGACAGCCGATAGAGGTGCAGCAGAGAGAGAGAGGGACTGGCGAGAGTGAGAGGGAAGGAAGAAAGAAGAAGGAAGAAGAAGGAATCGGTGGGTTGGGGGAGGGGGGGTGTGTTTTTTCTTCCCACGTGGGGAAGAAGAAAAAAAAAGAAAAACCAAAAGAAAATAAATAAATAAATATATAAAATAATAATAATATAATATAATAAAACAATAATAATAATAATAAAATAATGTAATATTTAATTGTCTGACATGTGGCATTTTTTTGTCGTGACACATGGCACCCTCTATAATGCTACATGTGACATCGCTGTTCACGCACACTTACATATCGATAAACAGTAATAGCTGTCTCGGAAAAACTTCACAGGTCCATAAATTTCTAACCATATGTCCAAATCGGGCGTGCCGCTAGTCTACGAGCTCATGTCGACGAGTACTTTACAACCATACATAATTCAAAGCTCAATTTTACAAGAATAAAAACTCAACTCTGGCCCCCTCAGACAGTTCGGACCTCAACTTGTTTTACTCATAACTTTCAAACCGTAGCTCCATTTTTTACGTGCTACTAGTCTGGGGACTCGAGTCGATGCATACTTCGCAATGGTGCCTCGGTCAACCTAGAATTCTTACCGAGTCAAAAAGTCAAAATTTGACCCTTCTCGGTCAACGACGGTCAACTTGAGAAATTTTCGGTGTACTTCGGGACGGGATGTTACAATAGGACTTACCACAAATTTCTTGCACTGAAAACATATTTCTAAATACACCACCTTATTCCTTCCACCTTACTACAATTTATTTCCACAAGTGGCAGCACTTCAATAAATACCAGAGAATCAGTGCATAATTTAATATATAAACGTCCAAAACAATATATAAAGCTTTGTCAAGATACAATTAAATTTGAAATTTAATACAACAAAGGATAAAAGGAACAATACAAGATAGTGAAGAGAAGTAAGTAAGGCTCCTTGAACTTTCAGCAACGAACAAGACATCGAACTCGCCTCCGGACGATCAACATCTACTAACCTAGGTCTAGGGGAACAGAATTTAAAAACATGAAATGCTAATCATCTTAGTGAGTGACTCTAACTACGACAAAATTATAATAATAATAATAATAATAATAACAATATAACGAAAAGATGAACTTTATTAATTAATACAAAATAATCAAATAAATAATAAGTAGTTGAAATATTGTTTTCTCTCAAAACCCTCACAGTTCACTCAGTTGGAAAAGTTTCCCTTTTAAAACATTTTCACAAAACCCAATAATTGTACCCCAAAAATCAAGGAATAATTAATTAAATAAATTAGAAATAAAATACATTAAATTAAAGATCTAGAATATATAATAAGAAACAAGAATAATTTTAATAACAATTATTAAATTGTACACAAAATGTCATAAGTAAAATAAGCAAAATCATAATAAATTTACATAAAAAATAATCAAAGAAATATCAAATTAAATGGAATGCAATAATTTAAAATGCACATAAAATACAAATATTAATTTAGCACTCAATATATACATTGAAAACATTTTAAAAATCCAATTATTAAATTTAGAATAAGATATCATTAGATAAAATAAATAAAAGCATAAATAAACTTGGATTGAAGGAATTTGGCATAAAACAAAAATAAACTCAAAATATAAATTATAAAATTTATTAGTTAAATCCATGGAATAATCAAAGAAAACTTTTAATTAATTTTAAACTTCAACTTGAAATAGATTATGAAATATAAATAAAATTCATGTTACAATCTCGAATTAAAACAAATAATAAAAACGTGGTAAAATACATTTAAACACCAAATCCATTTAAATAGTAAAAATCAAGGTAAAATGCATTTTAGAAACATTGATTTAAAATAATTGACATAAAATATGAATAAACACATTTTAAAAAAATACTAATTGGAAATAGGTGATACAACAAATTAAATACACTTAATTTAAATAAGACTTACGAATTGAAATTTATATCTGAAAAATATTTGACGCACCACAGTATATACCAGTAATGTCCTACGATACCCAGTATCCTGAGCATCATCTGTCGGGAGGTTAAAGAGAAAAACTTGCATATGGTCGCTTCAACGTCCCAATAGCACTGCTGCTTAAACAGTCATCCGGCCATGAAGGGGGATGGCTATGGCCAATATCAAACTTGCCTATCCTCTGTCTGATGGCAACTTATGGGAGATATTACAACCTGCATGCTTATCTACATATACAGTACAGAACATCAATATTGTATGAGTGCATCTAAAATCAATTACTAAATTTATTATTAAAATACCAAGTTTTTCCAAAAATTCACCATGAGAATGATACCATTTTTCAAACCCACATTCTCTTAAATCCTCATCATAAATCCATCAATGAAATTAACAATAATTTAAAATAAATATTCTTTCGATTTCTCAAAATTCAAAATATAATTAAATCACAATTTCTTTTAATTCCCAAATATATTTTTGGCACTCAAACATTTATTAAAATAACATAAATTGGCACTATAATTTAGATGGAAATTCTCTTAATATTAATTATGTAAAACATATTTTTTGAATATATAATTATAAAATATTCCAATAACAAAATTCAATAATTATTAAATTAAACCTCAAATTCAAGAAAATTCTTAAAACCCAAAATACGTATAATACACCAATAATTTAATTTCCTTCAATTTTGGCATAAAATTTCAATTATAATTTTCTAAACAATTAACACATGAAATATTACATCTTCAAATAATCAATTATAATGAAATACATATAATTAAACACCTAAAATTAAGTTTGAAGGCGGATCACTCACCTCGAGCATGCAATTCAACCAAGATCCTCCATAGGATTGATTCTACAGTTCACACTTGTTCCTAGAACATTGACAATACACAAACCAATTAAAATAATATTTTAATCGGATAAATTATACACGGTTATCTGGAGAATCTAATACAAATGTTAACCAAAATTTGTAAATAATGTATCGAAATGAAGCTTACAACATGAGGATTAAGGATTGACCCTTACCTTCGGGAGATCTGACCCAAGGTGGCCGGATTCTAGCTGGGAATGTTTCAGTCTTTAGGTCCTCGGATCTCACAAACCGCCCGAATTGGAGGAAACTGTCCTCACATTTGGGTTTAGGGGGTTTGGATTAGTGGGAAAAGGTGGGCTGTGTGATCAGGAACTCGCCAAAAATTAGTTTCTCTACAAGCCGCCATGGTCATCGGAAACAATCACTTCCGTCGATGCATCCGGTGGGTGCCACTAGCCATGATTTTTGGTGGAAAGATAGATCGAAGGACAAGTGACTCAACAGGAACGGCGATGAGGCAAATAGAGATCTGGTTTGGGAGAAATAGACTGGAGAAAGAATTGATGCCACCGCCGGAAATCACCTTGATCTGGGCGCATCGGCAGTCGGTTAGCCGTGATTTTGGCTAGCCGGCCTGTTTTTATGTTGAATTCAAGGTGGTCCAGCGCGTGTAGATCGGGGGTGGCAAAAAAAAAATGGATCAGTGGTGGCCGGTGGTGACACTCTCTCATCTCTTTCTCCCTCCTCTTTCTTTCTCCTCCACCTCACTCCTCACACGCCCCACACAACCATTTGCCCAATCAAAATGCCTCCCGTGGGTGTCATTGTGCACTCATAGGGTGGCCAGATTTTGACACGTGGCACATACTATGCATACGTTTTATACAAGCATAAAATAATATAAAATATTACAGTGTTAGAAAAATTTTGCAGGTCCATAACTTTTCAACGAAATGTCCAAATTAGGCGTGCTGATAGTCTATGAACTCATATCAATGAGTACTTCACAACCATGCATGAGTCAAAGCTGAATTTTACAAAAATAAAAAGTCAAATCCGACATCCTCGGACAGTTCGGACCTCAATTTGTTTTGCTCATAACTTTCAAACTGTAACTCTTTTTCATCATACTACTAGTCTACAAACTCGGGTTAATGCGTACTTCGCAACGGTTCCTCGGTCAACCAAGAATTCTTGCAGAGTCAAAAAGTCAAAGTTTGACTCCTCTCAGTCAACGACGATCAAACCCGGTCAACTTTGGTCAACTTAAGAAATTTCCGGCGTACTTCGGGACAGGATATTACATATATATATAAATATATATATATATATATATATATATGTATGTATCTGTTGTACATTTTTAATATAATATAAAAATTTATAAAGAGGAACTATAAAACAATCATTCACAGTTTATCTCCATAAAGTTTCATTCACAGTTTATCTCTATAAATTTTCACAATATCTAACTTGATATATACATAGCATGCCATGCTACCAATGAGCATTTCATGCAATTTCAATTTATATGAAAAATAAATTTTGTACTTTGAGCTCCTGAAATTTGGTCTTATATATTAAAAAGATATTTTATGTATGTAAAACATTCCAGAAATTTGGTTAAGTATTGAACTAATTTTTTCTTTCTTTTTCTTTTTGAAAAAAAAAAATGTTACAGTACCACACATAATTATACTCATCCATTACATCCTGGTGAAGAATACGTCAACGATGTTAAGAGTTGAGATCTTGTAAAAAACAAGCATATTTCCATTGATAGGCTGTGCATAATATAACTTAACTAAAAAACTATCACAGCTTTTGAATTTAGTAGACAGTTTATTCTATTGTCATATGTACTGATTTAAATATAACAAATCAGTACATATTCATTTCTCATGTCCATATTCTTAAATCTATAACAGATTTGTTAGTATATTCTTTTTTCGTGTCCATATTCTTAAATCTATAATAGATCATGTTAGATTTAGATTAGTTCATATACAACAAACCATGTTTGATTTAAATGAACATGTCCATGTAAGTATCCTTATGTACTAATTCATTTGCATAAATCAGTATATATTCTTTCCTTATGTTGTGGACACTCACATGGTCTGTTGTAAATCATTTAAATCTAACCTAATTTACATTTGCTCACATGGTCTGTTGTAAATCATTTAAATCTAACCTGATTTACATTCCTAAAATATTTTCCTAAACATAAGGAAAGAATATGTACTAATTTATAATAGATCTAGAAAACATATCGAGAAGACAGCCATTATATACACATGATAGACACAAAATCTAACTACTTACATGACATGTAAAGGCTATTAATAATTCTTTTCTTATTCAACTAAAACATTTTCAAATTTTAGATTTTAGTTAACTATATTTATTAACCACAATTTTAATTCAAAATACAAATATAGAAGTGAAAATTTAAACAAAAATGAAAATTAAAGTATGAAAGTTTACCAATCAATGATAAAAATAATTATACCATTTTTAGTAGAGATTATTTGGGCTATTGGATTGGATAGAATCACTTAAGTTTTTTTTTTTTTTTAATCACAACAATTTTTAATCTAAAAGGAAACCACAACCTATCTAAATGATAAAATAAAGTCAAAAATGGAGAAAGCTGTATAAGGAATTTACAACCTGAAAGGGGTCACAAATTTATTTTCAAAGATAAAAAAGTAATATTCATGATATTATATATACGATTTTTCTTTTAAAAAAAAAAAAAAAAAAAAAAAGAAGAGAGAGATCTAGGACTGCTTATCTAATGTCAATGAATGTATTTTACTATAGGTCCACATATTTAACCCTCGGCCTTAGCTAATATTGAGATAGTAATGCTACTAACATCAAAATATTTATTAAATGACACATAATATTGTTGTTGGACGTTTTAATATAATTTAGACATTAATAAATAAACTTTTAGATAGATAAATTAATTAAAACATATAAACAATTAAATATTACTATATTATTTGTTTAAATAAATTTGGTTCATATTTTAATCAATCTAGCATTATTGATTTTAAAGATGTGAATCTATAAGGCACGCTTAGTGAGGGAATTTAATGAACATAAGGAAAGAATATCTGCAAATTTACCATCGATTCAGCTAAGATATTAAAATCCTTTAAGGGGAATGCTTATAATTGGAAATTGAAACTAAAATTCTCTTTTCGATATTATAATAATAATAAAAAAGACCTAAATATCGATTGGCTTGAGATATGGAAAAAGGAACGTGGCTTTAAATGATTGGAGGCATTGTAATGAAGTCTCACGTTCTCCCTTCTATAAATACCAACCTGTTTATCCACAAGTTCATCAACAAAAATAGCCTGCAGCAAGACAATTGCCACAGGCTCCAGTTACAGTTGTCTCCGAATTAGCACTAGTGATTGACTAGTTATGGCTCTTGCGCGTTCACATTCGTGGTCTATCCTTACGCTACTAGCTTTGTCTTTTCTTCTTATAACCCTGGTTCTTGCTTCAAACGCAAGCTCTTTTATAATGTCTTAAATGAGTCTCAATCCACTTGGTCCCCAGCCGGGGCAACCTGGTATGGAAGCGCCAACGGTGCTGGAAGTAACGGTAATTCCATAATGGACACAAAATATACTTATCCATATTCTTCAACTGTTAACCAGCCTCATATATATATATATATATATATATATATGTGCCTATATATACTTGTTCTATTATAATTTTTAATTAATTAAATTATTAATTATTTGTATATATTATTAATTATTTGTAAATATAGGGTGCTTGTGGATATGGAGATGCTGTAGAGCAAGCACCGTTCTCTTCATTCACAACGGGTGGAGGTCCGTCGTTGTTCAAATCTGGCAAAGAATGTGGAGCTTGTTACCAGGTGCAATACTTCATTAATTTTGTAACATAAACTCTGTTAGTTTCAAATGAGAAAGGCAAGAGTAATTAACTTGGTGTTATATATATATATATATATATAACTATATATACACATACATATATATATATATGGGTGTGCGGCCCGAATTTCAGGTGAAATGCACAGCAAGTGTTAACGCAGCATGCTTGGAGCTACCGGTGATAGTGATTATAACCGATGAGTGCCCAGGTTGCGTTTCGGGGGCTGTTCATTTTGATTTAAGCGGTACTGCCTTTGGAGCCATGGCGCTTCCTGGCCAGGCTGATCAACTACGCAATGCTGGAGTCCTGGAGATTCAGTACCAAAGGTAATTTATACATTGGGCAAAAATTTATATATAATTATCATATTATGTAAATGATGTGGTATAACATACTATTTATAAATGAATATTTAATAAATATTTTATATAGCTTATTTGTTTCATTTTATTATTATATTTTATTTATGATTATAGATAAATAAGTTAATTTGGTATCTACGTGATTAATACAAATGGTAAGGGATAACATAACGCCACCATTATATGCAAGTATTTTTTTGTTTGTAGATAGGGAGATGAAAAAATGATTTCTTTTTATTAATGATTAATTAACACCTTTTAACAAGAAGATGTTTCACATACATGGGGCGTTTACCAGAGTGAGCCCATGTAATTACTGTACCCTATTATCAAATATTTCAACCTTAAGATGCCAATTGTCATTTTTTTTTTTTAATTGGAATGCATGAATATTATTATTATTATTATTATTATTATTATTATTATTATGCTTAATTTTGATTTTTTCACTGTTTCATTCTCCAACAAAGAGTTATTGATTTGATTTTTATATCTTCAGAATTTTCTATCTCATTTTGCCCAATTAAAAATTAAAATTTATGGTGTGTCTAACGATACACGTATATATATAAATATGTCCAGAGCAAAATGCAGCTATCCCGATAAGAAGATAACCTTTCAAGTGGACGCAGGGTCTAACCCATACTACGTTGCTGCTTTCATAAAATATGTAGACGGAGACGGTGTCCTTGGTTCAGTGGAGTTGAAACAAGCCGGTGACTCAGACTCATGGCTTCCCTTGCAGCAGTAATGGGGTGAAGTTTGGAAACTTGACGCTGGTTTCGCTTTACAGGCCCCCTACTCGATTCGCCTTACGGGGTTAGACTCCGGCAACACCATTGTGGCCAACAACGTGATTCCCGATGGTTGGAAGCCTGGTGAAACTTATACATCTGATGTCACCTTTGCTACCTAAATTATGTCTCTCTATTTTACATATATATATATATATATACACACACATATTTGTAGGTAATTACAGTATGCTCTTAA
The DNA here is from genome assembly GCF_031755915.1 of Ziziphus jujuba. NCBI lineage: Eukaryota > Viridiplantae > Streptophyta > Magnoliopsida > Rosales > Rhamnaceae > Ziziphus > Ziziphus jujuba. The sequence goes on along the minus strand of NC_083385.1, from coordinate 4,366,880 downwards.
AGCACATATATATATATATATATAAAATCATCAAATGTAAATAACAACAAATAAATAAACTAACAAATTAAATAAAATGTAGCCTGTTCAAATTGCAGTGGATCACGCATTAGCGTTGTTTAGATATTCCCCCACTGGATTATGTAATACATTTATCAACTTTGCTACATAAATTACGTCGTTCTGCTATATATATTTGTAGGTAATTACAGTCTGCTCTTCATGGTTAACTTTAAAAAAGTCAAATTATTAGCATGACTTGGATTTGTCTTCACGCAATATGATATTAAATATAAATAAAAAATAGGGCTTTTTCCTTTGTGGAGTTTTTGGTGAGCTGCCTGAGTGACGAGGATTATGAATCTAGTCTTACTTCCCAGAAATCGGACCGGTGGTGGCCGGAATCTCGCCGGAAAGCTCTCGGCCTTTAGAGCTCGATTCTCCCAAACCGTCGCGAATTGGAGGAAAAGGACCCCAGATCTGAGTTCAGGGGGTTGGAATTAGTGGGGAGGGACCGGAGACGTGACTGGGTACTCGTCGGAATTGGATTTTCCGGCGAACTGCGGAGACTCTCCGAAAACTGTCGTCTCCGGCGGCGCCTCCGGTGGCTGATGGCTGAGATTTTCGAGGGTTTTGTAGATTGAAGGGAGAGGGTCTCAACGGGACTGGCGGTGACAAGAATGGAGGCTGGAATGAGGAGATCTCGGCGGTTGAAGAAATCGGCGTCGCCGCTGGAAAAAGCCCCGATCCGGGCGCATCACCGGTCTGTTGGCCGTGAAATTTTGGGGTTTGGCCGAAAATGGAGAGGCGCTCCTGCCTGGCCAGCGCGTGTGGCAAGATTCGGCCGGAAAAGTTTGCAACTCCGGCGGACGGTGGTTCTCTCTCTCTCTCTCTCCTCTCTCTTTCTCTCTCCTCCCCTCTTTTCACACCGGATTAAGGCCATCATGGGTGGCACTGTTCACCCACGTGGACTTCTAAGATGTCAACATGTGGCATCACTGTTCATGTACTATGCATAATTCGAAAATAGAATAAAATATTGCGGTAATTGGAAAACTTCGCATGTCCATAACTTTCAAACTACATGTCCAAATCGTACGTGCCACTAGTCTACGGACTCGTATCGATGAGTACTTCACAACCATACATGAGTCAAAGCTCACCTTTGCATGAATAAAAAGTCAACTTCGGCACCCCTTGGACAGTTTGGACCTCAACTTGTTTTGCTCATAACTTTTAAACCGTAGCTCCGTTTTCAATGTGCTACTAGTCTATGAACTCATGCCAATGTGTACTTTGTAATGGTACCTCAATCAACCTAGAATTTCATCCGAGTCAAAAGTCAACTTTTGCCCCCTTCGGTCAACTATCAACGGTTAACGGTCAACCTCGACCAAAGTTGGAAAATTTCCGTTGTACTTCGGGACGGGATGTTACAATCTGTCAGGACTCATCCAAAGTTCCTCACCGGAACCATAGACAAGCCCTGATCCTAGGGAAACCTTACCGAACCCTCCAATGGAAAATCGGGCAGAACCTCCCCTAAGGTTGGACTTACCACAAATTTTCTACACTGAAAACACACTTCTATATACATCCCCTTATTCCTCCCACGTTACTACAATATAATTCCACAAATTTGCAGTACTCCAAATGAATAACAGTAAATCAGTGCATAATTAATAACTAAATGTCCAATACAGTATACAGAGAATTATACAAATAAATGTGGATTTAATACAAGAGCGGGGGAGAAAAATCGACCACCACCGGTTGGCCATCGTCCGGCCACCGGAGGGCCACACGCGCCACCCCACTGCCTCCGCCTCCTCAATTCCGACCGGCCACCCAAATCTCACGGCCAACCGACCGGCGACGCGCCCGGATCGGGGCTTTTTTCGGCGGCGATGCCGATTTCTTCAACCGCCAAAATCTTCTCATTCCAGCCTCCATTCTTGTCATCGTCAGTCCCATTGAGACCCTCTCTCTTCAACCTACAAAACTCTCGAAAATCTCAACCATCAGCCATCGGACGCGCCGCCGGAGGCAATGGTTTCCTGTAGGTCTCTGCGGCTCGTCGGAAAATCCAATTCCGGCGAGTATCCAGTCACGTCTCCGGTCGCTCCCCACTAATTCTGACCCCTTGAACTCAGATCCGGAGTCCTTTTCCTCCAATTTGCGACGGTTTGGGAGAATCGAGGCTCTAAAGGCCGAGAGTTTTCTGGCAAAATTTCGGCCACCATCGGTCTGATCTCCGGGAAGTAAGACCAGATTTGTAATCCTCGTCACTCAAGCTTCGATTTGGTATATTATTCGTTAATTTTGGTTAACGTTTGTATTTAACCCCCCGGGTACCGGGTATTATTTACCCGAATAAAATATTATTTTATTTGACTGTGTGTGAATTGTTGTTCTAGGAGCACGTGTGTGTCGTGGAATTGATCCCATGGAGGATTTTAGGTTAATTGCGTGCTCCAGGTGAGTGACCCACCTTCAAAATTATTTTGGGATGTTAAAATATATATATTTTGTGTAAATTGGTTGTTTGAAAAATATGTTTGATGTGTTGAATATTTAGTAAATTTATATTTTGAATTTTGGTGCCAAAATTGAATGGAATTAAATATTTATGCATTATAAAATATTTTGGTTTTAAGGAATTTGAGATTTTGGTAATTATTATCAAATTTCATTGTCGAAATATTTCATAATTAAATATTTGGTAAATATATTTATGTATTTGATATTAAGAGAAATTTCCATCTAAATTATATTGCCAATGTATGTTGTTTTAATATATATTTGGGTGTCAAAAATATATTTGGGATTTAAAAGAAATTGTGATTTAATTGTATTTATTACGCATGAGCAAGGTGTTTTCATTTAATTAATTGTATTTGGATTTTAATATTATTTTTGGGCATGATTTGATTTTAAATATTTCAAGGAAATATTGGTTTAAGTTTGGTGGTTTCAAATTGTATAATTATGCCTTGGAATATTATTTGATTGATTTTATGATTTTGGAAGAAAATTGTTTGTATATTATTATCGGTGGATTTATGCTGGAAATGTTAAAGAAAAATGTGGGAGGTTGAGTTCGGAAAAATGGTATAATTCCCACGGTGAATTTTGGAAAAATTACGTATTTTTTTATAATAAAATTTGATTATTTATTTTAGACGCACTCATACAGTATTGGTGTTCTGTACTGTATATGTTGATGAACGCGCAAGTTATAATGTCTTCCGTGAGTTGCCATTGGACCGAAGCCAGGCAAGTTTTATATGGTGCACATAAGCCTCCCCCCTCCATGGCCGGGATGACGGTTTAAGCAGCGGCGCTGTCGGGACGCCGAAGTGACCGTATGCAAGTTTCTCTCTTTAACCTCCTGCCGGACGGTGCTCGGGACGCTGGGTATCGGAGGGCATACTGGTATATGGTGTGGTGCGTCAAGTATAAATTTTCAGATAAAAATTTCAAATCCTAAAGGTTTTAAAAATTGTATTAAATTAAGTGCATTTAATTTTATCATTTATTTATGATTATCTAAATTATATTTCTGATACTGTTTATTTTAGTTTGTTAAATCAAATTTTATGAATTAGATATATTGAAAGTTTTTCCGTTATGTTATATTTCTTTCATGCAAGTATTCCAAATTTATTTTATTATATTTCATTATATTTTATTGGTATTTGGATTATTTAATTATTTATTAAATTAATTATTACTTGATTTGTGGGGCATAAAAGATTGGGTTTTACGAAAATGTTTCAAATGGGGAACTTTTCCAACCAAGTGAATCGTGAGGGTTTTGAGATAAAATATTATTTTCAATTAATTATTATTTATTATTATTATTTTTTTTTTATTGTTTGATATCGATTAATTAAGTTTCTTTTATTGTTATGTTATTAATATTATAATTGTACAGTAGATAGAATCACTCACTGAGATAATTAGCATCTCATATTTTTAAATTCCGTTCCCCTAGGTCCAGGTTGGGAGACGTTGATCATCCGGGGCGAACTCGACGTCTCAGTTCGTTGCCGAAAGTCTAAGAAGCATTTCTTCCCTTTTTCCTCTTCATCTTGTATTGCTTCCTGATCTGACATTGTATTAATTTTATATTTATTTGTATAATGCTCTGTATACTGTATTGGACATTTAGTTATTAATTATGCACTAATTTACTGTTATTTATTTTGAAGTGCTGCAAATTTGTGGAATTATATTGTAGTAATGTGGGAGGAATAAGGGAATGTATATAGAAGTGTATTTTCAGTGCAAGAAATTTGTGGTAAGTCCAACCCTTAAGGGAGGTTCTGCCGGATTTTCCATTGGAAAGTCCGGTAGGGTTTCTCTGGGATCAGGGTTTATCTAGAGTTCCGGTGAGTAATTTTGGACGAGTCCTAACATGCCTCTTTTTTTCTTCCCTTTGTACATTATCTAATCATTATTTATTAATTTGGGAAAATTGTTAACACGTAACATGGACTGAATGAGATATTAGAAGACAAATTCAAATTAACTAAAATTATTAAATGACATAATATCATAATAATGAAATTGAGAAATAAATGAATTATTCTTTATCTAATAAAGTTTTAATACTTAGTTTAAAATCTCTCTCACTACTCCTAAATTCCTAATTAGATTAAAAAGAATAAAATTCTAGACAGTTTTGCTCATTAATTTTTTTTTATTTTTTTTTATTTTTTACCTTGCCAATTAAACATTCCAAAACCTTATTTTAATTTGGAGAATATGATGTCCACGCAAAAGGATATAGTCATATAACACACATGCGGCTATGCAAATGGATCCAATGGAACTGAGCATGTGGGCCCCGATCGAATATGAAAATATACCGTAAATAGCGTTGTTGCCACGCAGAGTTTCAATTTTGCCACGGCTATTAAGCATTGCAATTTCAATTTTGCCCTTAGCCCTCACTTTCTTCTCTATCCATTTCTTATTCATCGATGCATTTATCCTGAATTGTCAAAACCCAAAACCAGCTTAAAGCATTAGCTTCATGAAATGAAAAGCTGATATATTGGCGTTCATAGAAACTCACGTCTCTGCCAAAAGTAGAAGCCCTTTTCACAGAAAAAGATTTGAGTTACATGGATCCGAGTTTGAGGAAGGACTGTGATGTGGTTGTCCATTAAAAAAATACTTAAAATGGCAAAAAATTACTAGTGCGGCCAAAGTTAAACTCTGTTTGCAAGTATATACAATGTTCCTCAGCCAAAAAAGTAGAAAAAAAGGAGCATGTATTATGACTATGAATATGGCTATGGGATTATAGCTGTTGTGCTTACATTAATTAATTAATACAAAGCAATATTCCAGTTGAATTTATTACTAATATTAACTAAAAATGGACGATGATAATAAATATATATGGGACATCAAATCTTAGATACTTTGATGCATTCATTGGCTTGATTTAGTTGTAAAACCACCAATAATACATCACCAAGTATTTTTTAACATCTTTGGTTAGATTAGATTTTGGTACGATCCTGTCCTTTTTAAATTAAAATACATTGTAACCATGTTAAAAATAAAAATAAAAAAATCTTAAATATTTGTTAAAATAAAAAAAAAATTCTTAAATTCTTTGAAAAATCTTAGAAATATATAATAGATTTCATTAGATATTCACAAATACAATATAAAACCTATTGAATTTTATAAAGATTTATAAATTCTTCTAAAATCTAAATTTTTTTTTAAATTCTTTAAACTTCGCATTGAATACATTTCCTTTATACCTATGCATGGTAAGTCTTAAATGTGATGCATTTTGTCAAAGCTTCTCTCTCTCTCTCTCTCTCTCTCTATATATATATATATGATCGAGAATGTTTCTCTCATATTATTTTGGGTTAATTTTAATTATCGAATTGAAAATTCTAGAAATATAGGTTGGTTTCCTCATTAAAATCGATCTCAAAATATCTAATGACAAATGCCATTCTTGAAACCAATTAATCAGCAGTACAAACTGCCATATCTCTCACTCTATAAATATCACACAGTACTAGCACACATATATTCCACAAGTAATTAATTATCGATATTTTGAGGACTGTGGTCGTCATATGGCTCGTCTTCTTCAATCTCCATTCTCTTTTATTATTTTTGCAACATTTATTTTTTCTTTATTTGGATCGTGCAAAGGCTTCAATCCCAAGCTTCTTAATATCTCAAATGCTGATCAAGCGTTTAGGCAGTGGTTGTAGGGCGGAGCTACGTGGTATGGAAGCCCAAGTGGTGGAGGGAGTGATGGTAATTAACCTTTTTTTTCCTAGTGATGGTAATTAACCTTTTTTTTTCTTTCTTTTTTTTCTTTTTAATAAATCTGAAAGTATATATTATTAATTTTATAAATGTTGTGTAGGAGGAGCTTGTGGGTTTAGTTATGCCGTAGAGAATCCCCTTTTCTACAAAATGCTATCAGCAGAGGCCCTTCTTTATACAATAACGGCAATGGTTGTGGAGCTTGTTATCGGGTACGCGATATATACATATATATATATATAGGATACAGATCTTCTGTCTCCAAAACTCTGTCCCCAATTCTGTCCCACTAATAAAAAATTGACACTTCATGTAACAGCCCAGACCACCCGCATCAGGATATTGTCCTCTTTGGTCCAGGGTTCACACCCTCTCTCCCCCCTGGCCTCAAGGTTTTGCTCACAAAACGCGTCCTGAAGGGAGAGGTATCCACAGCCTTATAAAGACCGCTTCGTGCCCCTTTCCAACCGATGTGGGATGTTACAATCCTCCCCCCTTGGGGCCCAGCATCCTCGCTGGCACACCAATCCGAGTACTGGCTCTGATACCACTGTAACAGCCCAGACCATCCGCATCAGGATATTGTCCTCTTTGGCCCAGGGTTCACACCCTCTCTCCCCCCTGACCTCAAGGTTTTGCTCACAAAACGCGTCCTAAAGGAAGAGGTATCAACAGCCTTATAAAGACCGCTTCGTGCCCCTCTCCAACCGATGTGGGATGTTACACTTCATTTAAAATATTATCATATATTTTCTTTTATTTTCACGTTATTCACCGTTAAGTTATACTAACAGAAGTTTTCTTGTGGCTGCAAAACTCCAATTGGGCCCACTTTATTAAAATTTAAAAATAAAATCCTCTACCATTCTTTTTCTTTTTGTTTCTGTTCTTTTTTTTTATTATTATTATTGTGCCATTCTTGCCGTTCTTCTCCCCTTTAACTATAACTTGTATATTTTTTAATTATTATTATACCAAAAGAATCCCACTCATTAAAGTTTCAAAAAAGCCCTAAATCATTCTTCTTTTTTTCTGATTTTTTATTTTTTATTTATTTTTTGTGCAATCCCCTGCTAGTCTTCACTCTAACTATTATACTTTTTTTAATTATTTTTTTTTTTTTCTACCGTGCAGCAGCAGCAGCCATTAAGGCTTCTTTCTCTATTTTTCTTTCTACCAGGCACTGCAGCAATTTCTTTCTGTTATGTTATATATAAAAAAATATCAATTTACAATTTTAACAAAACACATCTATCATCGAATATAAAAGAATACTTTATTCATCAAAAAATATATATATATATATATATATAAAAGAATATTATTTTTAACTCTTAAAAAATGTAATAGATGTTTCTAAAGTGCTTTAAATAGTAAAAACAAATGATATAAAACTTATTCTCAATAGTAAAAACAAATAATATAAAACTTATTTTCAATGTTTCTATATCCCTGTGTCAAACTTCTATATATTCTTGTTATTATCAATGATATAATTGTCATTGAATCCGAAACATTAGTGCTCTTGGGGGATTGCATGCACCTACAGAAAGACACACAAATACATGTCATTTCCTATAAAAATAATGCAAACTTTAAAATAAAAAATAAAAATTATATATATATATATTTGATAATCTTTTGAAATACCTGTTCTAATAGATTCAACATACTTGTATTCTGAATCAAATTTGTTGAAGCAACATGACTACGAACCTAGTATATTTAATATTTTAATATATATAAAAAACAAGAAAATAAAATAATATTAATAATTTTTACCATAAAAAAAATAAAACATGAACCACAAAGATGAAATGTAATTAAAAATATAGTATTACTTGATCATCATGGTATCCAGGCACAATGTTGAATGGCAAGTTTAATAGATCTTGACTATTAAAATTAGAAGAAACCTGCAAGTGAAAATATATGCCAATATATTAAATATTAATATAAATAACGCAGATAAAATTTTGGTTAATAATAATTATAACCGCATTGAATGGAATATTGAAATAACTAAGTTTGTTGAATTGAACGTGAATTCTTACATCATTATCTGCTATTTCACTAGCATGTGACTGTTGCTGAGATGGTTCTCCAAGTGCAACATTTTTCTTCTTTCGCACCCTTTCAAGAGCATTTCTTGGCCTTGTAGATTTTCCCCGTACTCTTTTCTTATTTTTAATTCCTTTAATCTTCTCACTAGCACTTGGTACGGTTGTAGTCTCTACGATTTTAGAAATGGATTTTCCAATATTATTGTCTTTTAAATATGCATCCACATCTTCTAAAATCTTAGCAAGAGCAGTTCTTGCAATTTTATATGTTTCTTCTGTTTCTGCTGCCTTCGTTGCCACTTGAGTTTGCAATCTACACAGATCTTTATAATGTCTTGCCAAACTTACTTTAGGGTCTTCATTTATTGTATTTGCAAATACAAATTCAGAATTTCCTAACTTTGCAGATTTTGTCCATCGTTTCAATATATATTGTATAGGAATTTTCTTTATATCCTTTGAAGAAAGAACTTTAAGAGCATGGGAGCATAAAATTCCTGTAAACTCAAACTTTCTACAACTACAAATCACTGTGTTATCAGAAAAATCATATCTAACAGTATGCTGAAATTGTTTTTTATGATTGGTAAGTTTGTACTCCGTCACTGTCCCAATATGATCAAATATTTGCATAGCACAATCATAAGCCTTACATAACTCATCTTGGAACACCTTGAATACTGTTGGGGTGTAAATACTTGCTGCATCTTTTAGAATTTCAACTGGAAATGATAACGATGGAGTACTTTGAGTCGCTTTGAAATCAGCCTTTAGTTCTTCATAACGACGATCTTCAATTAACCTCTGAAAATGCTCAAAGAACCTCAATAAATTATGTTGATAGCTGACATAATTTTTAATCACATTATTCATACTCTCACTCCGTTGAGTAGTAGTCATATCTGCACAAAAAGTCTCTCTTCCATAAACCAATGCCCATTTCTTTCTCAAATCAAACATTCGTATAAGCCAATCATTATCTTTAAGACATATTTCTCAAGCATTGCATTCCAAGCTAGAAAAAATTCTTGTTCTTCTTCGTAATCATATATGCAGCTACTAAAATCTTTGGCAAACTCTCGAAATTTGGCAAAAACTCCACTAAGATGTTTTGCTGCATTTTGATACAAGTGCCATATACACAACCGATGACATGTTACTGGCCATTGAGAAGTTAATGCTTTTGCCATTGCTGGATCTTGGTCAGTAAGAATAGTTTTTGGTTTTTTACCTGACATTGCTTTTACAAAAGTATCAAACAACCAGATAAATGTTTCAGCACTTTCATCGTATAATAATGCAGCTCCAAATATAGTAGTTTGCTTATGGTGATTCACCCCTAGAAACATAGCAAAAGGTCGACCACTTTGATTTTTCCTATAAGTTGTATCAAAGCTAACTACATCACCAAAATGAGAGTACGCAATCATCATTTTTGCATCTGCCCAAAAAATATTACTTATCAAATCATCTTGATCCACTTGTATTGCATAAAAAAAGTAAGGATCTTCCAATTGCATAGATTGTAAGTATTCCAAAACACCACCTGTCTCTCCTACCTTCATTTGAATTGTTCTTTTCGTTTTCAAGTAATTCTTGTAATCATCACGAATAAATCCAAGATTTTCATATCCACCTACTCGCTTAGCCATTAACTCCAAACTTGCTTTAGGAGCAATTCCTGAACTATCAGCTATATCTATTTCAGCTGCTTGGACAAAAGTTAACTTCCTCTAAGACCTATGCAAATGACTTTTACTGGGAGTTGATGTCACATGTGTATGTTGGGCAATGAAATCGGTAATACGATATTTACCAGTCTGATCCAAATTTATTTTCATTCTAGCTAAACAACCAAATCTTGTTTCAGCACGATGAGATTTAACATTAATATTTCGTTTATCCTTTTCCCGAAAGCCTTCACAACAACAACAAAAAGTTCTATTTTTCATCTTTCCACTTTGATCTTTATGTCCCTTACTCCTTCGAATGCCAAAACCAACCTTGTAAGCATAAGCATTATAAAAGTTATAAGCTTCATCTTCACTTTTAAATTCCATTCCAACTTTTGGTATCATTTCATCCAAAATTTTAGAATGAATCGCTTCTATTTTTTCTTGACCAGTTAGGTTTCCTTCATCTTTTTTATCTTCATCTTCCAATGACATATTAATATCTTTACTCACATAACTATCATTATCCATGATCTTCAGCACTATAATTAAATATCATAAAGAAAAAAATTAGAATCATAAAAATTAAAAATAACGGTATAAATAGATATATATATATATATGACAAGCTTAATTATATTAAAAGAAAATATAATATCAAAGCAAAATAAAAAAAGAATAATATTTTAAAGACTAGAATATTTTAATTTATTATAAAATATTAGAATATAGCAAGAATGCAATATCATATTTTAAACCCTCTTATGAATGCATTACCATACGAAGCACATAAATGAAAAAGATATATGATTAAATTTTATATGTTTTTTCTATTGTTTAGATTAAATATTATATAAATAAAATTGAAATCAATATTGAATATAATAATTACATAAATTTACTCCAGCAAATAATCAAGAATGTTGATATACTATTTGGGGTTCAAATAGTGAGCTAGGGTGGTCCAGATATCCAGCAAAAAGACACATAAAATGTTGATTTTAATCAATTTCTATACCTAATAAGTATCACGATTAGCGGACAATTAAAACGATGATCGTTTAAGAGAGCATATTGGATTTTGGCTTCAAATGAACCTAATTGGATCCATTATATATTTTTAACCAATGAAAATTCAGTTTCCTTAAAAAAAGGAAGATTGTGTGTGTTTGTAGTTCAGTTGATGAAAATTATAAAAGAACAAGCCTATGGACATGTCACTTCACTTCAAAGACATACTATTTTTGATCGTTTGATCATGGATTTGATCGTTTGTATTATTGCATCCACAGTGAGGCCGGCATCCTTGTGTATGCTATATGTATAAAAATACACAAAAATGCTTTATATATATATATATATATATCATAGGGTAGCTAATTAGGATAGTCACAAAAATTCATTTCAAATTACTCTAAAAAATATATATAAATTTCTTAGTTTTGTTAGGAAGTAATCAACCAAAATAAATTAAAAATTATTAAAAAAAACAAATAATTATATTTTTGTTTTAATTATATTACTCCTTTTTATTAACTAATTGTAATGATTATAATTATATATAAATATATATTATACAAATAATAATTAAGCAACAATTATATAATTTATATCATATAAAAAATAATTATTATACTAGTATGAAATTGTAGATAAGCATTACTATTAGATAAAATAATTTAATTGGAGAGCAGTGATAGATAAACCAAAAAATTATATAAATAAGTAAAAAAAAAAAAAGTATTAAACCAACAAAATAAATGGAAAAAATAAATAACTTTGGACAAGGTGAAAGAAGAGAGGGAAAACATTTGTATAATTTAAATTATAAAGGGACTAAAAAAACAATAATTAAAAATACAAAATATTAAATTATTTTAAAATAAAAAAGTTTTAGAGGCACAAATTTGTATATTAATATTCTGGTTGTCAGGATCCGTCCAAAATTCTTCACAGGAATTCTAAACAAATCTTAATTCCAGGAAAACCCTACCGAACCTTCCAAGAAAATCCAACAGCATCTCCCTTAAAGGTTGAACTTACTCCAAAATTCCCTATACGAAAAGCGAACTTCTAAAGATGTCCCCTTATTCCTCCCACCTTAGTACAATTCATTCCACCAATTTACAGCACTTCATAAATAATAAACAAGGGATCCATGCAATACAATATTTAATAATGTCCAATATAGTATACAGAACATTTGAGTTATAACACGAAAATAAAAGTTGTGACAACAGAGAAAGAAAGAAATATTATAGGACAGGAAATAGAAAAATGAAGAAAGACAGAACTCCTCGAACTATCCACAACGGAAAGATGTCGATCTCGCCTTGGACATCAACGTCTACTAACCTGGGCCTAGGGGAACGAATTTAAAAACGTGATATGCTAATTATCTCAGTGAGTGATCCGATCTACTATACCATAATATTAATAATGCTAGAATAATAATAATAGTAATTATTTGAAGATGATCTTGCTCTCAAAATTCTCACAACCCACTCAGTTGGAAAAGTTTCCTTTTTAAAGCATTTCACAAAACGCAACATTTATATACCCCGAAAAGTAAGGACATCATAAATGAATAAATGCGAACAGCAACAAATATTAAGAATTGAAATTTACCTTAAGAATATATTAATAACAATTAATTGAATTTGTAATAAATTACCACAAGATAAATGAGATCGCATCTAAATAAATGAATAAATAAATAACAAATTTCATATTAGAAGAATTCAGCACAATCAAATTAACCAAGCAGGATTTAACACAATATACATTCTTTATTTCAATTACCATTTTGAAAAAACATTTAACTTTGATAATCAGGTGGGAGAAAAATAACTTAATGCACTATACTATATACCAGTACTGCCTTACAGTGCCCAGCGTCCCAAGGCACTGTCTGGCGAGGAGGTTATAAAGAGAAAACCTGCATCTAGGCCGCCCCGGTGTTCCAGCAGCACTAATGCTAAAAACTCAATCCCAGCCACGGAAGGGGGTAGCTATGGCCAATATCTAACTTGCCTGATCTCGATCCGATGACAACCACGGGAGAGTATAAACCTACGTGCTCATCACACTCCACTAGCGCTCTAATCACATCCACAACTACAGAACACCAGTATTGTATGGGTGCGTCTAAAAAAAACCATATATATATATATACCAATTTCCAATTTTTATAAAATAAGGGATAACACCCACAACTTCAATTCATCAAATAATCCATCATCTTAATATCCAATGGTATATATATATCCAATATTTTTCAATACCATAAAATAATTTTCCAACCATTGTTTCAATGCGTGATAACATTCAAATAAATATTTTCTTCACATCCTCCAAATTTAATACAAATAAAACCGTATTGAAATCCGCATAGAAATCCACAAGTGCATAAACTCATATAATACATTTGAAATAATCATGAATAACCCGCAATTAACATCAACAATAATTTAATAAAATTATACTCTCTATTTCTTAGAATTCAACATATGGCTTTCATACAAATATATGTGAAGTCCCACATCGGTTGGAAAAAGGAACGAAGTATACCTTATAAGGGGCCGTGGATACATTTCCCTTGAGACGTGTTTTAAACCTGTGAGGGCTATGTTGTAAGATGATTCCTCAATATCAAAACAGACAATATCTCATGCGGATGAACTGAGCTGTTACAGTTGGTATCAGAGCCAATACCTGGATCGGTGTGCTAGCGAGAACGCTGGGTCCCAAGGGAGGTAGATTGTGAAGTCCCACATCGGTTGGAAAGGGGAATGAAGCATGCCTTATAAGGGACTATAGATACCTTTTGTCAGGACCCGTCCAGAATTCCTTCCCCGGAACCCTAGACAGCCCTGATCCCAGGGAAACCCTACCGAACCCTCCAACGGAAAATCCGGCAGAGCCTCCCCTAAGGGATTTACTTACCACAAATTACCTGCACTGAAAACATACTTCTAACAACATCCCCTTATTCCTCTCACAAACTACAAATTGTTTCCACAAATTGCAGCACTTCAAAAATAAAATAACAGCAGCAACCCAGTGCATAAAGAACAACCACACGTCCAATACAGTACACAGAGCATTATACAACAAATGTGGAATTTATAAAAATAACAGATAAGAATGTAATACAAGATAGAGAGGAAAAAGGGAAGAAAAACTTCTTGAACCTTCGGCAACGAACTGAGACGTCGGGCTCGCCCCGGACAATCAACGTCTCCAACCTGAACCTAGGGGAACGGAATTTAAGAGTGTGAGATGCTAATCATCTCAGTGAGTGACCCTAACTACTGAACACCTTTAATAATAATAATATAAAAATAAGGGAATTTAATTAAGCAATACCGAACAATTAAATAAATAAATAAATAAACAATTGAAGTAATACTTTCTCTCAAAATCCTCACTAGTCACTCCGTTGGAAAAGTTCCCATTTTTAAAACATTTTCACAAAACCCGATATACGTACTTCCCGAAAACCAAGGGACCAAATAATTTAACAAACAACAAATAAATAAATAAATACCCCAAATATAAATAAACTATAATAAATTATAGTAAATAATTTTTTGAACACCTTTGGGGTTTAAACATTATTTGCAATTTACACCGACAATTACACCTGACGCACCACACCATATACCGGTGATGCCCTCCGATACCCAGCGTCCCGAGCACCGACTGGCGGGAGGTTAAAGAGAGAAACCTGCAGCGGTCACTTCGGCGTCCCGACAGTACCAACTGCTAAAAACCATCAACCCGGCCAAGGAGGGGGGCGGCTGTGCACAACAATAACCTTGCCTGCCCACGGTCCAATGGCAACTCACGGGTGAAGTAATAACCGTGCGCTAAACCAGATAATAACCGCGCACTACCACGTGTCCATACACCATACACCAGAACACCAATACTGTATGAGTGCGTCTAAAAATAAACAATAATAACCAACCGTACCGTTTTACAAAATTACCGTGGGAAGTATACCAAATTTTCACAAAACACCATCCCACATATTTTTATTCAACAACCCGGTACGAAAACATCGATAACAGATAAAACCATACCTTTTCTCGTAATACGAGATTCAACAATTGAAATACCGCGGGCATAATTTATAAAATTAAACCAAATATTTTCGTAAAATATTTAACCCAATTATGCCCGGAAATTATTACTTAAAATCATGTACAATTAATACCGAAATCCACTTCGCTCATGCATAGTAATAAATTAAACCACAATAAAATAATAATCGGGAATTTCTTAATGACCCCAAAATTTCCATTTATTACCAATGGATAAATATATATAAAATAATATTTTTTCCCGATTATATTTAAAGTACACCACATAAGCAGAAATTACAAATATCAAATTAATACCACATAAATACAATTAATTATCCCAAAAATATTTTTAAAGGTGGGTCACTCACCTGGAGCACGTAATTAACCCACGATCTACTACGGGATCAATTCTACGACTCACCGGTGCTCCTAGAACAAAATTCACAGACAGTCAAATAAATTAATATTTTATTCGGGTAAATAATACCCGGTACCCGGGGGCTCAAACACAAACTTTAACCAAAATGGTCGAATGATATACCGAATCGAAGCTCGTGGAACGAGGATCACCAATCCGGTCTCCGTCGACCCCAATTCCGCCGGAGGTGGCCGGAATTTGGTCGGAAAGTTTCGGCCGGTGTTCACTTCCCCATATCTCGCAAACCGCTTCGAATTTCTGGGATTGTAGGCCATTTTTGGATTCAGAGGACCCAAAATAGGGGGATAGGAGGCTCAATTGGGACTGGGCTGGCCGGAAAACACAAGAAAAGAGGAGAGAGAAACTTGGCCGGCCGGCGGCTTCTCCGGCCCGATCGGCGCGCGTCCGGCGGTGGCTGGCCGTGAAACTTGGCGGCCAAGCTCGCGAGGTGGCGGGCTTCCTTGGTGGCTGGCGCGTGAGGGCTATGGGTGGCCGGAATTTGAAATACAGGAGAGAGAGGGACGGTCGGGAGAGAAGAAAGAAAAGCTGCGTGTGTGTGTGTATTTCGGGGAAGAAGAAGGAAAAAAGAAAAAAAAAGAAAAAGAAATAAAAAAGAAATAATTAAATAATATTAATAATAATATTATTATTCAAAAATAATAAAATAATTTGATTTTTTCACATGGTTGACATGTGGCATTTCACCATGGTGACACATGGCCAACTTCATTGAGTCACACGTGGCACCTCGTTATGCGTGTAGAAATAATATTAAAATAATACAGTATTTGAAAAACTTTACAGGTCCATAACTTTCAAACCACATGTCCAAATCGGACGTGCCGCTAGTCTACGAACTCGTATCGACGAGCACTTCACAACCATGCATGAGTCAAAGCTCAACCTTGCATGAATAAAAAGTCAACTCCGGCACCCCTTGGACAGTTTGGACCTCAACTTGTTTTGCTCATAACTTTCAAACCGTAGCTCCGTTTTCAACGTGCTACCAGTCTACGAACTCGTGCCAACGTGTACTCCGTAACGGTACCTCAGTCAACCTAGAATTCCAACCGGATCAAAAAGTCAACTTTTGACCCCTTGGTCAACGGTCAACAGTCAACCTCGGTCAACGTGCAAAAATTTCCGACATGGTTCGGGACAGGGTGTTACACCTTTCACTTGATACGCGTTTTAAACCCGTGAGGGCTGGGTTGTAAGAGGATTGCTCAGTGCCAAAGCGGACAATATCTCATGCGGGTGGACTGGGTTGTTATAGTTGGTATCAGAGCCAGTATCCGGATCGGTATGCCAGCGAGGATGCTCGGCCCCAAGTGGGGTGGATTGTGAAGTCTCATATCAATTGGAAAGGGGAACGAAGCATACCTTATAAAGGGCTATGGATATCTTTCCCTTGAGATGCATTTTAAACCCATGAGGGCTGGGGTGTAAGAGGATTCCTCAGTGTCAAAGCGGATAATATCTCATGCAGGTGGAATGGACTGTTACACTGGTAGTGGAAACCCGTGAGGGCTGGGGTATAAGAGGATTCCTCAATGTCAAAGCGGATAGTATCTCATGCAGGTGGATTGTGAAGTCTCATATCGATTGGAAAGGGTAACGAAGCATACCTTATAAAGGGCTATGGATATCTTTCCCTTGAGATGCATTTTCAACCCGTGAGGGCTAGGATGTAAGAGGATTCCTCAGTGTCAAAGCGGATAATATCTCATGCAGATGGAATGGACTGTTACACTGGTAGTGGAAAAAAACAAATAACTAAAACATATAGTATTAAATTATTCAAAAGGGAAAGACTGAGGGACACTGGGCCTATTTCAAATTGGAAAACATTTTCAAGTATTTCTGAGAGCTATACTCCCTTCATTCACAAAGAGGTGAGCTGCACGTCTAGTGTCTCACTTCTTTATGGGATGAGGGAGCACAAACCCCACATATTTGCTACTCAAACATTTCCACTTTAAGCAAGTTGGCAACTTAGAGGTTTAACATTTGTTGTCCCACATAAGCTTATCAATTTTCTGGCTTTGCTTTGGTTTCGTTGCAGTGTGCTCATCCTCAAAGGATTGTGATTGCAAAGAATCGATTTCGATTGATGCATTGTTATTGCTATTACTAATGTTAGATGAATTATTATTATTATTATTTTTGTTTATCTTTTTAGTTTTTATATATGGTCTCAAGTAAATATTATTGTTATGTACTAAAGTAATTCCAAATTTATTTTAGATTTTTCTTTCTTCTCTTTTTTTTTTTATAATTAGAAGTTATATTTTTTTCTCACCACTAAACTAATATAATGATACTTTTTTGTATGTAATTCTATGGGGAGGAAAAAACTAAATTTTAATAAATCATTCTATGCCATCTATACGCGATAGATTCATTGATTAAAATTGTACCAAATCATAGTGTTTAAATTAAAAATTATTATAATATCACAAAATTTATTTTAATTTTCTTTTAGATTTTTCAAATTTGAGCCCAATCATATGATATTTCAATATAAATTTGTTATTAGGTGCAACCGCATGTAAGTTATTTGGGTGTGACTTGGGTTTGTAAGAATATAAGGTTCAAATTTGATGGTGATCCAGATCTAGAAAGAAACATATATGTTAATTCTGATAAATTCTTATGTTGAAGAAGCATCATAGTTAACGAACACTTAAAGCCGATATTGGGGTAGAGGACATTCCATCCATATCACAATTTGAACTTGGATCTATAAGTATCCTTAAGGACTTTAATCACTATATTAAACATATGAATACAATTTGCTTTTAGACCTTAAATATTGATTAATTAGGAGTTGTTGGACCATTGCCTTGATAACTCGATGTTGATTTTATTTGTCCTTGTTTCTTGCAAACAGCAATAACATTCATTTATTTTGTTTCAATAGCAAACTAGGTATCCGAAATATGGGTTAGGAAATCAATGGGCTCCAATTTATATATAATATATTTTAATCAAGTTGTTCCAATATATATATCACTATATATCATATAGATGTGGAGAGGTCCATCATCAATTTTTATGTATGTTTAATCGTCGAGAAGGCTTCATGAGTTTACTGAATTCAGCTGAAAGTTAATTTATTGTGGGCTAAATTTAATTAGATTCTAAGTTTTCCACCATTTACTCTATTTAAATATTGATGATCAACCATATAATTGAGAATAACTTTTTTAAAACGGGTCTAATAGAAAAATTAAAATGATTTGATCCTCAATTATTATGATTAATTCTATATATCACAAACCAGCTTCTGAAATAAGAAATGACCAGCAGAGCATGCATGTATATTGGATTGGTAATATAATTAATTAAGAGCATATTCCTATAAAACAATCATAAATTAATTAAGAACTGCCTAATTTGCAAACTAATAAAAAATATATATCTAGTTTAAGTAGTGGACCAACTTCAAACTTAGCAAACAAAATTATTGATTAATATTGTCACGCTCAAGAAATATCAGAGAAATGATTAGATAATTTGAGCTTCAATAATAAAATAAAATAAAAATGTAGGGTGGGTTTATCATTCAAATAATGATTAATGGACGATCCAACTTTTTAAATTAGGAGTTTAATTTAGCGGTTTCAGTACACTGGGGTTGCTTCACAAAGTGAGATGCTAGCTTGTTTACACTCTTCACTCTCTCTAGCTACTCAAAGCCAGTAGTTCCTTTTGCGAATGCTTTGAACGAAAGCAAGAATGAAGAAATGATTGAATTACGGACTAATCCCACTTTACTGACAGAAGCAATGTCCTTGCTTAACCAAGAATTTGCTGACTAATATTTGAAATAGTGAGTAAGAGTGCAATTCCATGACCCACTACTATTGTTGAAATCTCAACTATTAAGGAAACATAACCTAAAAAAGCAAAACAAAATTAAAAATGAATTAGTTAATTATTGTTAATATTTTAAGTTTTTTTCAAAATGAAATTTTAAATTATTAAAGAGCTAACAATCAACTTTAAATGTTGCATCAAGATAGAGAATATAACATGGTACTGACTGATTGCCATAACTCATGGTCAAAGTGTGGTTTTGAGTTACTATCTTTAAAAACTGTAAGTGTGAATTTCTCTTAAAATGCAGATAAATTAAACCAATATTATAATGTTCAGTTCCCTTAAGCATCGAACTCTTGCTATAATAATTATTAAAAAATAATAATAAAAAAAAAAGCTAGAAACAAGGAAAATCTGTCTTAAGAGTAGAACATCAAGCGTGATATCTGAGGCATTTTTTGTCTCCAGTATGCCGAGACTTAAATGAGGGACCGACCCAATTCCTTGAACTCTTATTGCTTTCCTGATTTATCAGAGCAAACTGACAGACAAAATACAGAACAATGCAGTCCAAAAAGTCTGACACGTGTCGTCTGCTGCCTAGCTTTTAATGGCCAACTTCGGTCGGAGGTATAAACACTGTTGACTGTACAACCAAACTTGGTCTGTGGCTGTAACTGAAAAGACGCTATTGTCCTTCACGAATTAGAAAATTCATTTCGTCTTTTTACAGCAATCTAATAAATGACATGAAACAACACTCCTACCTTACATAATTATCATAAATCAAGTCAGTTTACTTCGTATGACGTGAATCTGCTTAAACTGATTCATTTCTTTTATGCATGTACTGCATTAAGTGATATATTAATTCCATTAATATTGACAAGATAAATAACAAGAAACAATTAATTAAGTTGTTTAGTGCCACCTACGAGCAAATCCTCCATTGACAATTAAATTAGGAGCTTATTAAACTGCCACAACATAAATGAGTAGTGTCGCCATTTTAGTATAAATTTTATCTGACACTTTTTTTTTAATATCATGATTTAGTTTCAAATAAAAAAGAGAAATGTACGGCGATTCAACAGGTTATGTGGGACCAGCATGCACCAGGTTGGCATTGGTGGTAGTAACAATCAAAGGGCGTTCTCAGCCGTGGGTTAGATCTTGCCACGTTTTAAGATCCTATTGATTCAATCCCAAACTACTTCTATCTTTAAAAAAAAAAAAATGACTACGTGGGTACCAGTCATTGGTCGAATGGTGAACTACGTTATTTGGCCAGCTTCTTTTTTTTTTTTTTTTTTTTTTTGGCTAAAACGTTATTTAGCCAGCTTTTCCCTAACAATATGAGGATATAATATTTATAGTTTAGTCTCAAAACCATGAGGAATTTCAGATATTAATTTAACTTGATATTAAATTATTAATTAATTTGATATAAATTGAAGTTTCAATATCGTCTTGAAAGCAGAGGCATCCAAACAAATTTGAATTAAAGAGACATAGTTTAATTAATTAGTATTTGAAACTAATTAAGTTGAATTAAGTAAATTTGAGTAGTTGTCCATGGCAAACTGAGTTTTGAATCTTTTAGGCTCTCATTGATTATTTTCTTATATATACATATACTATTATTTTTTTTAGTGGGTAAATTGGCAGGATACAGACCTAAGACAGAATATTTGCTTATATATTTCTGAATCTTTGTGGAGCAGGGGCTGCCCAGCATAGCAATTTCAGAATGAGTTCAGGCTCGTAGAGAGTTCATGAATCAGAAGCTGGCATTGACTAACGACAATTAGTCAAAAGTTTGACTAAAAAAGTGTACGATTAAAAATTGGAATTTGCCTTTCTGAAAACTTTACATATATATATATATATATATATATATATATATTTATAAATTGCCTTTCTGAAAACTTGTTAGCACTTTCCTCAACATGACGTGCAAAGGACATATAATGAGTCTTTATATGAAAAATATATATATGTATAATTCTAACTTGATTGCATAATATTTTGGATAATTGATAACAGCGTGACACTTGATGCTAAAAGAAGAATTCTAAAGGTTTAATTTTGAAATTAGTGTTTAGAAATATTTAATATTGTTAAAACTTATATTTGTAAGTTCAGATTTTTTAAAATGTTTATAATTTCTCCAAATCTTTACAATTTTCTAAAACCTTGGTTCTAAACCATTTTTATCAAATTTCAAAATTCTAAAGGTTTGATTTTCAAATTAATGTTCACAAATAGTTATATTGTTAAAACTTATATTTGTAAGTTCAAATTTCTCAAAATGTTTACAATTTTCTAAAACCTTTGTTCTAAACCATTTTGAGCTTTAGAGTTTTAATGTTGTAAATAAAGTATTTTAAAAGTTTTCTTAATCAAGGTGATTATTGATTAAATTTTTAAAATCAAGAATTGAGAAATCAAAACCAAAATAAAGAAAAATGAGTGATAGAATTTAAACTAGATAGAAATTCACTGAATAAGTGATACTGCAAAAACTTTTGTGGTTATGGGAAAACTTACTTCTTAAGTTCTTGTGGAGTTGACAGATGGGCCAGAAATATACCCAGTGCTAAAAAGCAAAGGAAGCAAAGCTATAGAGAATCTATACATAGTTGTTGCACGACAAATATTCAAAATATTTCACATTTTTATTCATGAATAAAAAGTGAAAATTATATTTTGCCTTTAATCGATAATACAGAATTAAACACACAAAAGTTTGCATAATATCTTTGAAATTATACAGATGAATAGCAAAACCAGCGCCCCATATTTTTGACTTTGTGGAGCACATTTTGCATAAAAAAGTTACAAATTAATATGCATGTGTCTTTAAGCTCCATTTCCTACAGTACCAGCTGCTTTATGAATGAAGATCAATCTTCTACCACCGACTGAACTAGAAAAATGCAATTGGTAACAGAATCCAATCACATTCCAACCCAACCAAACTACTCATTCACTTTAAGATCATATATAGCGTGGAGTTTTTGTATTTTAGTTTTATGCTTTTAACTTTAATTTCTAGAGCTTAATCATTTTGAGAGAGAGAGAGAGAGAGAGAGAGAGAGAGAGAGAGAGATGAAAGGATTTCCCATCCTCCATTTTTTAAAGGCAAAAGGCAAAGAAAGGGTCCTAATCTTTAATTAGAATCTTCCTACAAACTGCCTGCCATTAAAACCCCATGACTATGCAACTTGTCCACTTCTCTTCTTTTAAAGCTAACGCTATGAAGCAATCCCATTTGCCTTCTCCTATATATTTATTCATTGCCATCATGTACCTAAACTCACAGTTTAGTTAAATGAAGTTCATAATATTAGTATTTTTCATTAATATTTGTTTTCCAAACCCATTTAAAAATTGGAGAATCTGTTACTAACCAATTAAGTTCACGTCATTGGCAGTATTAATAAAATGTTGTGTATCAGCGACATAGTTCCTATCAAGGGCTTGCTTGTGATTATTTTTTTATTTTTTATTTTTGTATTTTTGTATTTTTTTATTTTTTATATTGGCCGCCAACAACTCAACCACCTTAATTACATTCACGATGCGAGTTATATGATATATTGTGGCCACTCACCATATTTCATTTTCTGATTGAACTTTAATTTGAGTTTTTAACAGAGGAGGGTGCTACTCTGCTTTTTACTATCAATCGTGGACTTGAAGTTCATCAGCTTTGTAGTCGATTCTATTGGCTACCTTAATGCAAAAGCCTTTGAAACTGTTTACTTTTCTTTTCTTAATTAATCCACCTTTCATTTTCCGATGAATTTAGATTTTTTATCTTACTTGGAGGAAAAACTTCTTATTCCTAAAAACCCTCCAAGCAACAACAAGCTAAGCTATAGGACCTGATCTTATAACCCAAAGTACAAAAAGATTAAAAAAAAACATAGAAAAGATTAATTTATGATGTTATAGGCGAAAAACTATATGCTCTTGAGGGTTGACTAGTTCAAGTAGTCTCTCCTCCTAGCTATTGGTTTGAGCCATTGACCTATGAGCTTCACCAAGAAAAATGCAGACATATATTTTATATATATATATATATATATTAATATTCTTTCTAAGGTTATATGGGATGCTCATGCTTCTTCGATATATAAATATAATTTCAAGGTGGTAATCCAAAAGTACGTATATTACCTTTTTTCCTTTTAAAACAGAACAATTAAGATTAGAAAATTAATCAATATTTTTTGAAGCTGTTGTGGCAGATGAAGAAGTTTTCTTGTGCATTGTGTTTTGGGTAAAATATTATATATAATTAAGAGAGTGGCAGGGAAAACCATTTTAATTAATGAAAACTCTCTGATTCGTTTTCCTTTTTCTTATTTTATTTGTCTATTTCAAATTTCCAGAGTATGAATTTATTATAAAGTCTTTGGTTGCCAATAAATTATGTTTCATGTGTTAATTACAAGATAATTAATAATTTAAGGCTTGGTTTATGATAAGTAATACGTATGTACATATTTGACTTGTGCAATAAAAATACGTATAATCATACAGAGCATGTGATATGATGATTAATTTACTATAATGTCCTTTTAATATTGGTGTGTATATATGTATTTGTATGCATGTGTCAAAATTTATCTAAAATTATGAAAGGTTGGCAATTCTTGACCCAAATTACCATCAAGCCGCCCAACTTGTCAACTGTCAAGGGCATTCCATGACTTCCTCTCGTGAATCGACCCTTTATTAGAGGAAAGTTCGTTCGTTTAGCCTTCTATGACGATTAATTAGCTTGCTTTCTTTTCAAGAAAAATTCATGTGATGTTTATATCAACCAAAAAGATATTTCATAATTTATCAATACGTATATTTTTCATTTTGCGTCATAATGTTATCAAATATCCTGTATACCCAACATTAAATCATTATCTTTTTTTATAGGTTGTTTTTCCATATTTTTTTAAACAATAAACCACCTACAATTCCAAGTATGCAAAATTTTGAGCAGAAGTCCGACTACGCAACAAGCTCCTCTTCTCTTTTAAATGTTGCCCACCTGCCAATAGAAAAGTTTGAAAAGATGAAGCAAATTTTATTTTTTCTACGAATCCAACTTTCTCTAAATGTATAATGGGTGTGGATTTCTCCCAAAAAAAAAAAGATTTATATGTATGGATGTGATATCTTAATCTACCATCTAGTACTAAAGATGATTGAGAGGCTAGGATCGAGATTAATCATGCAATATTGAGAACTTTTAATCTTTATTAGGTATAAGTTTACCATGGGCATTTTCTGCCCCGTGTCCTTAGGGGAAGAAGCCATCTGCAAATTGAGATAATGAAGTAATAATATAGAATCTTATAGTTGAAAACTTTGCAGTGTGATTATTAATTTAGTGCATTTTTTCATCTGAAGGCACTACCAAGTTTAAGCATGATAGTCTGTTTTTATTGGAACATGGAAACCCAAAAAAAAGCATCATCATATGCATCATGTCAAAAGCTCACCAATCACCCACCAATTCAGATACGCAAAGTACACTACAAGATCCATCCTTCCTATAATTTCTCCTCATTTTTTTTTTTTTTTTAAAAATCTATGAAATTCAAACTCGCATATTCATAAGTACAGATAAAGTGCTCAACATAAAAATTACTAAATTTTTATGATAAACACAGATAAAATGCTCAACAATTAAAATTACCGTCTCCTCTCGTCTTGAATTTTTTATAATTCCTTATGATACGCCTCTACCTCTCAGCCATCCAAACACATCTCCTTTCCCCTTTTAAAATTATTTTTTGTCCCATTTAAAGTTTATTATTTTTTTCAGTGTAGAAGAAATAGACTAATACTTCTTTTAACAACTAGCATTAAATAATTATATATAAAGTAAACGATAGTTGTTCAGTGGAGAGCAATATTTTGTTGTTTTCGTGGCATGCTTCATACCAAAAAAGCTCACAGATACAAACTAAAGATCTTCCACTTCCTGAGGCACTAGAAATGATACATATTTTGGAGAACTGTTATGAAAAATAAAATTGCTTCAAAAAATCTGATAAGAGTATAATAATAAAGTGTAGAAATCGAATATCGATGCGTTTAAAAGGACATACTCAGGAATGGAGCCCAGCCCTTACATGTTCATGCGAGCTTTGCCATGACCTCTGGTTCAGCACCAGAACAATTAGCCAATTGTCTAAAAACCCACTTTATTATTTCTCTGACTTCTGCATTCAAATGGGTCGTATAGCTTATTAATGTTCTCTGCAGCTAACGTTTTAGATTTTTCCTACATCTATGAAAGCTCCAGCCGTGGAATTCTTCAACTCCACATAATTAATCTCATTGGGTTGGGTTGATTATATATATAGAAATTACTCAAGAGGTTTACCCAAGTTTTTCTTCTTGAAAATTTTCAAGAAAAAGAGCAAGAATAAGTGTAATCAGAACAAGCATAGAATTATTTGTCTAAATAGTCGACGATTTTTCAATCCCAATTCATGGATACAAATTTCTCTTCAAGCTTTTGTTTATTATCATCTTGAATGGTTGAAAACATTTCTTTAATACCCCGACAATCCTCCTTGTCAGAGAGGAGAAAAAGCAGAACATGGCAAAGAAAGAAAAAACATGTCACTAAGTTCTAATTAATATTGACTCTGAATTTTGATTGTTATTCAAAATCACAATTCTTATCAGCCACAAGTCCAATGGAATAGAACCAGACACTATATAGAAAAGAATTGTGTATTCGAATGAGATCTAACTAGAACTAGAATTAGTAAGTAATGAATCAAAATGTATATGAATAGTTCGACCTAACAGTTACCTAAAACTAAAATTTTTACCAACTTTTTTTCTTTTCTTTTTTTCACTTTTGTCAGATTTATCTTGTACTACAATCACCAGAAAAATCCAAAGTAATGTTTAGATGCATAACTTACGAGGCATTACCACTAATGGAACTTTGTTATTTGATAAAAGAAACGAAAAAAATCTTATAAAGTGGATCTTGGGATTGACTTATTACGGTCGGACCATAGATATTTAGGGGGAGGTATTCAATTTAGAATTTGAAAAATTTTAAAAGTCTTTTAAAGTTTTGAGGTATTCGATTTAGATTTTAAAGGAGTCCATACAAATCTAATGATATTCGATTCAGATTTTAATGGATTTTATAAAAGTCCATTAAAATCTAGATGTATTCAATTAGGACTTTATAGAATTCTTTTAAAATCTGGTGGTATTCAAAAAGTCATTGATTTTAAAAGATTTTAAAAAATGATGGATTTTAATAGATTTGAAAGGATTTTAACAGGGAAATTGTGAAGAAAATTGTCAATATGAAATCCACCTATAAATTTAAAGATTTCATTGGATTCTTACAAAATTTTTACCGGAATCTGTAGAATTCCATAACAATCCATCAAATCCTTTAAAGTCTATAATTTATTTTAAATCCATCAAATTCTAAATTGAATATATCGCTCTTAAAAAAAGAAAAAAATAGAGAATTATTAAAAATCTTATTGGCTACGAAATTTTGGACCGAAGATGGAAAAAAATTAAAAATTAAAAATTAAAAACAAAAACAAAACAAAACAAAACCAACAAATAACAACAAATAATTATTGTCATCATTAGCAACAGCACTAGTACATACATTGCGATGCTAACTTTGCACTTTTTCATGAAATTTCCCCCTACCATGGTTTTCTGTACTAGTACTTTCGTTTTTATTTTTTACAAGGTTTTAAACTGTTTACATGTAGTACGTCTGCCAACAAGCTAAACAAAAATAAAAGTTAAAATGCATTAAAATAATATTGCTTTCCCATCTGTATTCAACTTAAAATTTAAAAAAAAAAAAAAGAAAAAAGAAAGAAAGAATGTATATCAAAATGAAATCAATCAGAAACTACAGTGTTTCTTATTAGAATCACTTTATTCTTTCTATAAGATTTTGGTGCGAGAATGCTTATATGAATCGAGATTTAGTAGGTTATAGTCTATTTACCAAAAAATTAGTAGGTTATACATAGTCCACTCTACAAAAAGAAAACAACAAAGAGAGAAAAACAGGGGAAAAACAGGGGATTTGACAACATGTTAGGAAGCTTCTTACTGTGATAAAAAAGGAAATAAAAAGAAGAAATTATAAAGCAGTACAAATTATGTAACTTAACTTCTACCATCAAATAGTACACCATTATTGTAATTAGCTTCCATTGAATTTCCATATAAATAACCCTCCTCATTCTAACCGAAAATAATAAGAGTAACAAATAAAAAATTACCCCAAAAAAAAAAAAAAAAGAATCATATAGTGATGGGTGAATCTCACATGTTGAAGAGAATTTCCATAGAAGATACCATCTAACATTGTTTTATGCAAGTCTCATGAACATGTCACATGGATCATGAACACCTAAATTTTTTAATCTGTCTTCATAATACTGACCCAATCTACAACCATTGTTGGATACATTAATGTTGAGGAATATTAATAATAACAAAAAGTATTTAGCATGCTTAGTCTAGCTAGCTAAAATGCTAATGCTGTAATAAAAACAGAGTGACAATGACATAGATATGAATTGAAAAGAAAAAACGGATATTGGGGGTTTGATTTTTAACAAGGGAGAGAAAACGAGTGAATAGGAAGAAAAGACCAATTAAGTCACAAATGTGGCATGTTGACAATGGCAATTCCAAAGACAATTAGAAGTACTTAAGCAATAATTGACCAATTAATAAATTTATATTTTTTTAATTTTTAATTTAAAATTTTTTGTGGGTGTTTCTTTACTTTTGTCCAAGGGCTTTACTCAACAATGTGTAAATGGAAAAACCCACATGGATGATGGACCGGACTTGTTTAGAATGAAAATGTGGGGGGCACATAGGATTAGGATTGGGTCTACCAACCCCTAACAAAACGGCATTTACTTCCCCATAGAAAACTCCGTTCTCAATGGGGGAGGTTAGTTTCCCTCTCCTTTCCCCACCCTTTATTTCCAATCACACATTTCAACCAAAGATCCAAGTTTAAAGGAATACCATTAACACCCTGCCTAACTAATATTTAATACCTAATTTATCTTTTTAATTACCATTTAATTCTATAATTATCAAAAAAAAAAACTATTTTTAATATTTTATAAAAATGGGAGAAGATTAGCCCGAATGCTAAAGTCACCAACCGGTATAAAGGTAGCAACACAGAATCTGAAAAATATAAATCAATCGGATTCCGTTTTTATTGAGGTGCAAGCTTTTTTTTTCCTCCAAAAGTAACCGTACCCCATGAACTGATTGTAGATCATGTGGGGTCCACATGATGATCTGGTTTGGTGATGACACGTTGATTCGGTGGTTACTTGTGCTGCTTTCATATAATATATACTGTGCCTGTCACTGATTTTCAGGTCACAGCGGTGTGAATTTAAGTAATGGTGGGGTTCGTTTCTCCTTTGGACGCCTTGGGTGTTTTTATTCTGCTTCGTCGTTACAACAAACCCCAGCAGTTTCCTTGACTTGGACAAGCAAGCCACCGGTTTATTCTGGTAACCTCGCCTTTAATTACCAAAATATCCCGCAAGAATTTTTCAAAATTAGAATTAGTCACAATAAATTCTAGAAAAGAATAATAATAAAGACATTCATAATCTAAAACAGTAACTTTTACAAGTTAAATAAAGACCCAGCATTTTCTAACAGTAAAAACAGATAATCTTCTCTTTGGTATGAACTTTATTATTATTATCAATGTTATTTCATTAAAAGATATTGACGGGGGAAGGAGGGTAATTGTGGAAATTACAAAAAGAGGTGAAAAATAAAGGAGGGATGGTGGGAATAAATACAGAAACGGGCAAGGTTCGCATGTTACATGTCGCTCTTCCTCTCTTCATGCATACGCTTTTTATTAATTAAAATTTAATTGATTGTTATTTTTTAAATTTTTTTATTATTTTCCTGCCGTTTTAAGAGAAAGAAATTGTTTTAATACCACCAAATAAAAAATAAAAATAAAAAGACCATTTTCGTTTTCCAATTAATTACCATTTTTTTTTTCCTCCTCTGTAACTTTGTATATATCACTCTTGGTGGAGGAATGCTTGTCACCTACTCCTTTTTAGTTCCCACTCTCTCTCTCATAGAAAGAGAGAAAGAGAAAGCAAAGAGCTTCACACAAGCTCTTTGAGAGAGAGAAATAGGCAGTATTTTTTTTTTTTTTTCTTATTCTGTGTGCTCTCTGTTTTTGCTCTGTTTTCTGGGATTTGGGTATTTGTAAATGGAGAAGCATAAGTGTAAGCTCTGCTTGAGGAGCTTCTCTAATGGAAGAGCTTTGGGAGGTCATATGAGGTCTCACATGATGAACCTGCCTGTTCCTCCAAAACCTGAAGATGAAGAAGAATCACCACCACCACCACCACCACCACCACCACAACCACAACAAACACAATCACTACAACCTCAACCACATCCCATCCAACTCACTGAAGAGGCCGAGTCAGCTTCATCTTCTTCATCTTCTTCCGATGAAGAAGGAACAGAGGATGGAGATGAAGAGAAGCTTGGTGCGTATTATGGGCTGAGAGAGAATCCAAAGAGAAGCATTCGTTTGGGAGATCCTGAGTTCTCTTTTGCTGTGGATGCTGGGTCTGTGGTGCTTCAGGACAGAGAGAGTGAGACCGAGTCGTCGAAGAACCCAACTCGGAGACGATCCAAGAGGACTCGAAAATCGGGTATGTCAGAACTTCAATACCACCACCACCACCACCACCAGAAAATTGAAGAGCAAGAAGAGGGTGTTATGAATAATAACAATAAGATTAAATTCAACAAACTGAGTAAGACCGAGTCATGGGCTGAGCCAGAACCGGTGAGTTCGGTTTCTGATACAACCACGGAAGAAGATGTTGCTTTTTGTCTCATGATGCTATCAAGGGACAAATGGAAAAAACAAGAACAACAACAGGACGAAAAAGAAGACCAAGAAGAAGAACAAGAAGATGAAGGTGAGAGATCCTTGGAGGACACTGATGAATCCGAGGAGCTCAAATCTTCTAAGAATAGAACACGAGGGAAGTATAAGTGTGAAACATGCAAGAAAGTGTTTCGATCTTATCAAGCACTTGGTGGGCACAGAGCAAGCCACAAGAAGATCAAACTCTCAAATCCTACTTACGAGGCTGAATTGGTGCAAGAGAATGCAGGAACTTCGAGCTTTATCCAGGATAAGAAAATCCATGAATGCCCAGTTTGTTTCAGAGTTTTCTCATCTGGGCAAGCTCTTGGTGGGCATAAGAGATCCCATGTTACTGGTTCATCAGCAACTAATTCTGTGAAAAGCTTAATTAAGTTCGGAGGAGACAGTTTGATAGATCTTAATCTTCCTGCTCCTATGGATGATGATGAAATTAGCCAAATCGAGCTCTCAGCAGTGTCTGATGCAGAATTTGTGAAAACCCATTAGGCAATGAAGCTTTTCACATTCGGTTTTTCTCCCACAGATTAGCTCGATTCAAAAGGTACAAATTTTTGGTCACACTTTTCGGTGATGCTTGGATCTGATATTATGTCAAAATTGTTCTGCCAGAGAGGTTTTTTTTTTTTTTTTTTTTTTTTTTCAAAAGTTATTTTACTCTATATTTATAAGTCGCTCTTCTTTCATGTTCTAACTGTAATTCATTTTCTTTAAAAAAAACTCTGTTTTGTTTCTGTAACAAACTAATTCTGAAACATTCAACAACAATGGAAGAAGGAACTTCAAATTTTATATATTTTATTTAGTTTTGCTTCCTTTCTTAGTTGCAATTTGCTGTTAAATATGAAAAACTGGCATTCTGGTTAGTGGGTTCTGTCTTACCCCTCACATCGTCTTTAGCTGACTGTTCCACCATTTTTTTTTTCTTTTTTTTTTTTTTTTTTTTTTTTTTTTGAGGTTCTTTCGGTATTTGAAAAAGTCGTTCTCAAAGAAGTTGATCGACCTAATTGTTTTTATTATTAGAAAAGTAACTTCCACCCCTTATTACGGACATTGTACAGTCATGAAGAGGAAGCTAATTCTTTCTTATCTGCTACTGTACCATTCTGTCTCTGTCTGAAACTACTACAAAAGCTTTATACTTGCAGATCTGCGTAACCAGTGGGAGATTAGAGAGAGAAAAAATAAAATAAAAAAAAGTTTTATTGAATTACTATAATAGCCTTGAATGTGAGCCTTATTTTTCATTAAATTTTTATTTTCCATATGTGGGAAAATCAGAAAAAGTTGATAACGAGTAAAGGCAAAATCCCTTGTTTTACTGAGAGAATATAATTTTTGGGTCTGGCGTGAATCAAAGTATCTGCTGGGGCAGAACTAGTGGAAATATTTGGAAACTTTCAGTCACGTTCATTTAATTTTATATTAAATAACATAAAAATTCCAGTTTTTACAAAAAAAAAAAAATTTCTGGGTTTTTATATCCATGAGGGTGTTTTTGTCATTTAATTAAAGTTTCCTTAGGATATTGAGTATCTCAAAGTCAGTTATTTTTCCCATAAAACCAAAAATAAAAAAGATTAAATTTCCATTTATTACAAGCAATTTAATAATTGGTGCTTAATTGGCTAAAATATTAGTTGGTTGGAAAAAAAAGAAAAAAAAAAAGTGATAATTTGCTAAAGAACAAAGTATGTAGAGCTAGCATGTCAATGTGCTGTCGTTTAGGTGGAGAATGCATAACTGGTGGTCATCATTTTAATAGGTAACAGCCAAATCAGTGTCATTGAGTAAATATTATCGCTAGCGTTTGATCACTAAACGATTTCTAATAAAAAGAATGAGACACTTTTCTTCTTGATCAAGATCTTCTTTGAGGTTGTCATTTATTAGGATGACAAATACCTGTCATGCTAGGATTTCTTTTCCAACATTTTTCCTTTTTTTCTGTTTTAGGTTTTCAAGTTTTTTTTTTTTTTTTTTTAAAGTTACCTCTGACACTGGATTTCCTTCTTAATAGCAAATTAAAGCACAAAAAGGACTGTCCAAGGGAATTAAAAAAAGAAAAAGAAAAACAGAAAAATGATTAATTGATAAAGCTGTAATTAGATAATATAGCCAAAACGATCTTCTATAGTTGCTCCACATAATTTATTATTATTATTATTTATAGTTAAATCAGTAGATTTAGATTTACCATGTGTAAAACATTAAATAGATGTCAAATTAAATATAATGAGATTTGTCCCAAGCCATGTGCTCCATGACTTTTCTATTGTGGTAGAAACTTAAAACTCATTGTTTTTCAGTGAAGTTTCATGAAATGGTTTCCACATTAAAGATTAGAAGGTCCTTGAAACTCCTTTCAACTCCTCCAACAAATAGTTGAAATTTTTTGCCTCCTTTTTTTTTTTTTTTTTTTGGTTAGATAAAACCAAAATTTGCGTTTTCTCAATTCATAGTGTAAATTGTATCGGAAATAAGTCATTCGAGGAATATGTTTAGGGGAATAAATTAAGTTGAGTACTTGAAATGTATTTTAAAAAATGAAAAAATACATGCTATTTATTACTATTTATACTCTATAGTAAACAATGACAATGAAATTCACTAATTAGAAGGGATAGCTAAATTATTTTTTTAAAAATATTAAAAATATTTTACAAGGGCTAGCTAAATTATTTAAAAAAAAAAATATTAAAAATATTTATTTCATTAACATATATATTCAAATAAATTGGAAAATTATGTGCATGCACCTTTTGATTATAGTAGGACATGCTAAATTGACTCTGTAACATATAATTTTGATTAGTACAACCTTTGGTTAGGGGGGGTGTTAAATCCAATTTGTCAACTAATTTGCCTATTGCCAACCACAAAAAAAAAAAAAAAAAAAAAAAAAAAAGAAGTAGAAGAAGGTAAAGAAAAAAGAATTTTCTGTTTTTTTTAAAAAAAGAATCGAATAAGAATATAGTTGCGATTGAAAGAGTAAAATTCTTTTATTAAATTGACTAGAAAAGACTCTAATTTTGTTATAACACACGGTACTATAGCTCCCAAAAAGTGGTTTTGTTGCTTTTTAGAGCAATAAGCGCTACTTTTGCTTTGACAAGCTACGAAAATTACTTTGGTGTTGACAAAAACGCCATAGAATATACCTCCCTATAATTCATCAAAAAATTTTAATAATAAAATTGTAGCAATATTGACTAGTTTAAGTAACCTTGTAAACAAATGTTAGATTCTACTTTTTGTTTGATTCATGTGAACCGTGAATTTCCCACTGTATTCAGTTGATCTTATATTATACTAATATTCCCTGAATAATGTCCAAAATATATTCCTAGAACCGACCCTTTCCTATCATCTCCAAAACAATTTCCCATTTATTTTCTCTTATTGAGAGAAAAGAAAAAGAATAGGTGGGTTTATGTAAGTAAAAAAAAAACAGCAACAACTAGAACTATGCAAATCGAAGAATATATCTATTTACACTAACCTTCTTTTTCTTTGGTTTTTCCACTAAAGTGATTAAGTGGATTATGCGCTTCAATTAAGTAGTCCTCTGAATTCCAATGCCATTTTAAAAAGGTAAATGTCCTATTCATGACTAATATTTTCACTGGGTGTTCCCAACTGTGAAAAAAGAAAAAGAAAGAAAGAAAAAAAAAAGTTTGAAGATAAACTAAAAGACTACCTATGATTTTTCTTTTTTGGTAAATTGAAGACTACCCATGATGTATCTACTATTGTCCACTATTTATATTTTGGTGCTTATCTTTAATGCTGACCTAATCAGCCAAACGCATTACAAAAACTGTAGGATAATAGGAATGGGAGGACAGGTTGGGGTTGGGGCTGGCTTGGCTGGCTTTTACAGTTGAGAAATTGAGAGGGCCAAATGAGTCGGTGGGTCGGTTTTGGTTCCATTGAAAAGGATTAAAAAAGGAAGACGAAAAGGGGGAGGGGACTAGTACTAGTAGAAGGTAAAGTGCAAGGTTTTTTTTATTTTATTTTATTCTTTTGTTTGTGAGAGAGCGAGTGCCACTTCATGTTCACATATACTCCCAAATGCGGTGGTGGGCTTGGTGTTGTGGAAGTTTTGAAATACATAAAAGAAAAATACAAACACCGAAATAAATAAATAAATAACATAAAAAATGAAAATAAAAATTCCACTCCTTAATTTTGCCGTCTTATGACTTTCGAAAGGCCATCAAAAAGAATGAGTCAACAATGTGATCCTTTTCCACTCCTTTTCTTTCTTCGAACTTCTAACCAACACTAACATCATCATCATTATCATCATTGACAAACATCTTCTTTTCACTTTTAGTCTTCAATCTTGGAGTGATTTTCTTGCCTTAAGCTTATATTATTGTTCATACAAATACGAAGAAATATCTTAACCGTGGACTCCAAAGAGCTCTTAAATTTTAAAAGCTCAATCTTAAGAATCTACGGCTATGAGACGCAAACTAGCTGACTTGTTTTATTTCTAGCTTATAAAGCAATTAACGTTGAAAAGTTTGGATGAGAAATTTTGGGTCTTGTCCTATAATGAAGTTGGGGAGCTTTCCCATCAAACTTTCAATAACGGGGATGGGAACTAATTAAACAAATTAATAAACGATCATGTTCTAGTAAATTGATGCTTTAATTACCCTTTAATTTTGGAATTCTAAGTCAAGCTAACCAGTCTATTTTGAAAGTATTTGTAGTTGGAAGTATACCAGAATGGCTTAAGGATTAAAATGCCAGAGTCAAGTTTCTTTCCCTTCTTGTCCCCAGTGACTTAAAATTCTTGAGGGAAAAGTTAGAAGACTCTCAATTGTCCTACTAATCACTTTTAAGAATGGAAAAAGAATAAGTTTTCAGCCCCTTCTACGAATCACTTTCTAACTTCGAGTTCACGGTAAGACTTTCCTCCAAGAGGGTATCTACTTTGTGCTTGGATTATACACTAAAATGAAATGTTATAGTAGATCCACTAATATATATATATATATAACTTCAATAAATGTTATATCAGCAAAATGACCAAATATCAAGTAGAGCCATCAATTCACTCCAACATACCCAGCCCTACTTCAACTGCCTCAACTTATTAACTATGAGTCTGTCAAGTCTACCTCGTTTCATTACAAAGATCTTTAAGTCAGCCAAGCGGGGCTTGAAATACCTTTCACTAATTACCTCAGCTAAAGTAAATTTCAATTCCACATTCGACAACTTCAAGTTCCAACCAAGGAATCGGCAGAAAAATCAATTGGGTAGTGGCGCAAATTAGGCCAATGCGTTTTTGCAGGATTTTCTCACAAAAGTCATCGTAGTTTATTTAAACCCCATAAGAAAAAACAAGACCCAGACCGATCACTTTGGATTTTAGGAAGTTAGTTTATCTTTCTGTCTCATTTTACTTTATTTTTAAAAAAGAAAAGTCAAAGAGGTTCTGTTACTACGTGCTGGAATATTAATAGTCCATGATCCAAACAAATGGTAGCTATGCGACCATATACTACCGCTGGAGAAAAAGATTTATTATTTGTCTAGCAGGCAGATATGTGTTACCTAACATGTGAGCAACTTTACAACCACCAGAAATGAAAGGGAAAAAAAATAACATAGAGCTTAGCAAAGCCAAACTAGAATTTCAGTAATAAGCAAATGGGTGCCATGTTTTCTTGGTAAGGAATTTCTTTTTTCTCTTCTGCTGGTCCATTATCACACCAACCAAACAGGGAGTTAGAGCCTCAATGCTCAACTTGTGAGTTAACCAAATGACTACAATTTTGGCATTGAAGGAAATTAGAATAATAATAGTAATAATGATAATAAAAAGCTTTATCCAACTACCTTCTTCTTTTGGGATTTGCATTCTTATTCCAAACAATTTATGTATTTTTTTTTTTTTTTCCTTCTTCTTCTTCTTCTTCCTTTGTGAAACCCCTTTTTGCTCAAGTATTTTATTGATATTTTGGTATTCTTTTTATGCATAATGTGGACATTACCTTTGGTTCACGCTACAAACACCATGATTCCATGCCCCTCCTTGTAAGTCATAGACACTCAAAAGCCTCACACTACTTACCATGTAGTGTGTGTCTCACATGTGATCTCCAACCCATTAGACGAGAGGAATATATTGCTTTGGTCATCTCTTTCTCTTCTTTGTCCTTTAAGATACACTCTCTTAAATTCACCATCGGTTCCATGAAAATTCCATCAAATGTGATCCATTCTGTGACAACTACTAGCTTTTGTGTAAGACAAAACAAGTGGGCAATTAAATTTGAGAGAGGACACTAAACATTATTGCTTTTTTCGAGACTCTAAAAATCTCGGGATCCGATTTCTTTCAGCTTCTTTAGTTTTATTACTGAACAAGTTGTCACTTTATGTGAGTCTCATTGGGATATTTTAAGGCAATACCCTTTTGGCTATGGAAAATTAATTATCCACTTTGTGTTTCGGAGTGTGGAGATGTACAGAAAAGGAAGCTGCTCGATCAGACAGCTTGTGTACCAAATGGTTGAAACTAGAGCTCAATAGATGGTTTAATCAGGCTGGTTATACAATGTCTACCTTTATACTATTTATATTATATTGTATGGAAAAATATTTAAGGTCATCTGCTTTTACTTCTAAACCAAGTTTCCACGGGAGAAATTTCAAAACTAGCCAATAAGAGCAGTAATTGGAGAGGAAACCAAATGTGATGCAGACTTTTGATATTATTTTACATTGCACTATTAGAAGTTTGGACAAAAGTTTACTTCAACAAATCAAGCAATTAACTTTACAGCCACTATGATCTGTTTGGATTTTCTTCCACATCCAAGTTTCGACTTTAACTCTGCTTTTAATAATTCATTGTTATGGAGATATTTATGATGTAATTTTCCAGATATTTTAAACATGATTTTTAAATTTCAAAACAAAAAAAAAAAAAAAATGAAGTAACTAGCTTGAAGTGAATGTGATAAAGTGTATGCTTGCTTGCTCTTTTTCTTTTTCTTTCTTTCTTTCTTTTTTTTCTTTTTTTTTTTTTCCAGTTTTGTGTTCCAAATGCTTTATGTCCTGCCTAAGAAGAATCTTAAATGAATACAAAACAATTTTCACAGCCTTATAGATTATGCTAATCAAATTGAGATGTCAAAAGGCAAAGCGTATATGTATACACACACACACACACACACCGTGAATCACACACCAGGCTATAAAACGGAACGTATCCTCCTTGTAATTAGCAATATTATAGTGAACTCGGTTTTGTCCCCAAGCGTCCATCTTTATTCATTTCAATCACTAGCATTTGGCATTTGACTTGGCTTTAAAAAATTATACAAAAAATGAAGAAACTCTCTCTTCAGCAGACTCTAGGCCTGCGGCTAAATCTTATCCTGTGGTATTTCTTGTGTTTTAAAAGCTGCAAAGCTTGTCATTTCTCTCTGGTGACCCTTATGTAACTCTAAGAGCTAGGCTGTCTTCAACCTAATTAAGTTTCATCCTTGGCTTGTATATTAACATTATATAGTGATTTAAATATCAGGGCCTGACCAATACCAATATATTAATTAATTTATTAGTCCTTTTCCCCCCTAAAATTTTAGGCGTCCATGATTAATATTCCTTTTAGGGTATGCAAAACTAGACCAAAAGGACTAGATATTATAATCCATGTCTGTGGAGAAAAAAAAAAAAATAAATAAAAAAATAAAATAAAACAACAACTATATTTTATTGCTCTCATATTATTGGGACTTGAAACGACCCATGAATATATCTCATAGAAATAGTTGGACGTAGAATCTGGAATTGAAAATAGTTAAATAAAACTGTGAACATTCTAGGCGTACCAATTACATAAGGCCCATGGAATTGTCATTCTGTGAGAAAGCTAGAGGACTTGTACAGTGACAACACAGAAGGGAAAAAAAAGAAAAAAAAAAGTTCACTAGGCAGGAAAATTACATAAAATCCTTATATCTCTATTCATTG
This sequence comes from Ziziphus jujuba, assembly GCF_031755915.1. Classification (NCBI taxonomy): domain Eukaryota; kingdom Viridiplantae; phylum Streptophyta; class Magnoliopsida; order Rosales; family Rhamnaceae; genus Ziziphus; species Ziziphus jujuba. The sequence continues at coordinate 4,328,490 of NC_083385.1, read as the reverse complement.
AAGGTGGATCTAATTGAGAATATTAGGCAACCAACTAGCCCTTTTTTGAAAAGCTCCTCTCACTTTGATTAGTGGTTTGGTTCTACCCACTTTAAATTGCCCTTTTTTATACACCTTTCAAGTTGGTTGCAACTTAGAATTAGAGGTGACCTCCCGTTTGGGTTAATAAATACTTAACCAATTACATTGCTCCACAGCTTACTATTCCATCTACTATATATGACGCAAAAGTTTAAGCTTAAACTTCCACTAAAATGATAAATATTGTACGCGTGCTTAATTTGACATTTTAAACAAAAGAAGATTCACATTTTGCAAACTTCATCCGTTAAATCAGCTCGTTTTAGTGGTCGATATGAATTGGAATCCTCTGGACCTCTTTTTCCCAATAAAAAAGTAAGATTGGAGCAATTATATATTCTTACGTACCCTTTCAAACGAAAAAACGATAATATTATTTTTCTAGTACACGATAATATTATCATTTATTCATTTTTACGCTATTATTATTATTATTATTATTTTTTTTCCCTTGTCTTTCTGATCTAGATAAGTCTGCTTTGCAAATATCACTATATGTCAAAGTCAGATGTTGCAAAACAATACATTTTAGTAATAAAAATATATATTAATCATAATGTACCACCAATTGAGAAAGCAGTCAAATCCAATTTCCCAGTGTAAATAAAAGAATTATGAATGATTTATATAAAATAAGAGTTTCTAACTCTGAAAATTTTGACTGGTATTGCAGAGTGGGATTCAATAATCACAATTCACTGGTCAACTTAATTAACCATTTTGTTTTGTTCAACCAAAATGTGCCAGTCCAAGTGTCTAATTATGCTTTGACCGACTCAGCCAACTCCAATATCACTCCCCATAGTATTAATTATTCCACATTTTATTACACAATATCAATTTTTTTTTAAGATAAAAGAAAATTAAAAAAAAAAAAAACTACCTTATCAATGATTACTTAAAACAATGGAACTTCTGCAACTACTCTTCTCTACTCTATCTTAAATTAAATCAATAATTAAGTATTGGAGTATATATATCTATTTAGGTTTGTCTGGAAAGAGAGGTTGTATCAATTCCTTTGCTTGGCTTTGTGTGAACAATGCAAATCAATGCTGGCTTAGAAAAGCAAGAACCACCTCTCCTATGTTGCTATCCAACTTAACTATTTTTCTGACTTTGTAAACCAACATGCAGCACATGCCTCCTCCACTAAAAATTATCAGCAAAAAGAAAAAAAAAGAAGGCAAATATATATATATATATATATATATACACACTTGAAGAACCACATAATTGTGTTCCAAATTGCATAGTATTTTGTGAATTTTATGGAGAGATTTTGAAAATTGAAAGCGAAGCTTGGGAGGATTTTTGTTAGTGTCTTTTTCTTGGTCTCCTGATGAATTTTTGGGATGGCCATTGACTTACAAAGATATAAAGAAGGTGTTGCTCTCTTTGGGTCCCGGTTCCAGCGTGTTGAATCTTTTAACGTGGTTGTCATTTTTCAGGTAAACAATTTGGCCATCTGAGCAATATTCAGTCAAATTAAATTTTGTTGTTAGTTATGCTGTCCTTTTTTATGCATACATTTTTTCACCAAAAAAAATAAAATAAAATAAAAAGAAAAAGTGAATGTTCTCATTTTCAGTTGGGCCTTCAAATTTGAAGCCTCGACATCTGTATGACAAGAAACCCAAAATATTGTTTGTGCGCATTCGACATTGATAACAGGCTCAGGCAACGAACACCAATGGATCCCAATTACGACAAGGGAACCCAGTGCAGTGTAGCCCAAGAAGTAGCCCAAAACCAACATTTGGGTAATTTATTTCTTTTTTGCAGTCAAACATTAGGTAATTTGATATATTTTTTTTATTTTATTTTCCTTTTTGGTCAACTAGTGGGTACTTTTCTGAGAGGTCTTCATCTGAAAATATATAAAAATATCTTTGAAAAACTCAATCTTCTGATAAGTTGCAAAAAGTCTAGGTGATCAAAATGGGACTTGGAGAATTTGTCCAATGTGGAATATTTTGCTAACTTTGTATAATTGAGTTTTGTTTTTTTAAACATGTATAATTGAGTTGAGCACAATAGTGCAGTGCATTTTAATTGGCAAAATGAACGCCTAAGGCCAAAGTAATGCATTCCGTACTTAAAAAAAATATTAAATCAATGAACTAAAATAAAATAAAATATGATACTTACTTTAAAACTTATAGATTCCCCAACTGGAAATTACATAACATTATAGCAGGAACTATTCACTCCAATTTACAAGTCAAAAGTTGAAAGGAAAGACAATGAAAAACTTATTGCTAGCTTTTAGCAATTGTGAAATACTACCAAATTATGAGGCTTTCATCTTTTGAAATGGCTCCTTCAGCCTGATGACTAGAAAACAATTAAACAATATATATATATATATCTGCCAAATTAATATTTCAGTTATAATCAAGTAGGTGAAAGAGAAAAGTCACATCGAGAAATTAATACCTCCACCCTTGCCTTTTTTTTTTTTTTTTAATTCCTCACTTTCTTTCGTTACTTTTCTTTTGTTTTTATTTTATTTTATTTTTCTGTCAAATGAAAACAACCACTTGAAGCATAAAAGCAATCGCTAAAAAGGATAACATCGGCCGGGCACCTTCCAGCGAGACAAAGCCCACCTTTAGACCCAATGTTGGTTCCACTCTCAGCAAATATACTCACCTAAATAATGATAATAATTATAAGATCTTATAGGGAAAATGTAACACCTTTCTAAGTTAGAGATTAATTATCATAAGATCTAAGCAATAATAACTAAGTTTCTAATTGGTTGCAGATGCAATTAGAAGTTAGAATTTAATTTTATTATCAATATCATGTAGTTTACTACATTTCAGAGTTTCAGATCCAATCACTTTTACCCAAAAGTGTTTTTTTTTTTTAATATATATATATATATATATATATTTTTTTTAAAGATAAGGAACATGAATGAAAAGTCAACCAAATCTTTAATCCTGCCAACTATTTAATTGGGAGACGACCTATCCAGTATTTTAAATACAGCATCACGTGCACCTAATAGCTTATTCCACCATTGGCACGTGGTATTATAAAACAAACAATAAGCCCGAACTTATAAAAAGAAAAATAAAATAAAAAAAATTCAAATATGGAGCTTGGCTGGGTGCCGTGGGGTTTTCCTCGTCTAGCTGGTGCAAAATCCATGTTTTGTATCAAGTCTCAATGCTAACGCTTTCTCTCTAACAGATATAGATAGACATATATATACATAAATCTCAATTGAAACACCAAACAGGTAATCCAATTTCTCTCTGTGTTCTCTACAACACACAAAACCACATCATAATTATTTGTTTAATAAAAATAATAATTGTGCCCACTTTTATAATTGCATTCAAACGAAGCCCCCACCTTTTCTCTCTCTCAATCTCTTTCACGAAACAAAAAAAAAAAAAAAAAAAGAGAGTCAATTTTTGTTTTCGAAGGTTTGTTTTATATATCACGGATCTTGCTAAATTCGAATATTCATAGAACCCTAATTCGTTTGCTTGAGTGTTCTACTTGGTTCTGCTTTCAGATTAACGGTAATTTCTTTACAATTTGAATCCCCAACTAGTTTCTTTTTATACTTCGGCGCTACAGTGTCTGTTTTGTAAATTCGTCGTTGAAGCAGTATTGAGATTGAATTTTGATTATTGTCGGCAAGGTTGATTATTTTTGGGTCTGTGGTTTTTTTTTTTCTTTTTTTAGATGGCGTCTCCTCCATATGAGGTGGATGATCAGACAGACGAGGATTTCTTTGACAAATTGGTCAACGATGATGAGATTGATCTTATTGGATCCGTGCCGCATAGTTCAGTTGAAACCAATCAGTTTGATGAGGCGGCTGCGTTTTCCAATTTGAGTATTTCGGAACTGGATTCTGAATTGGATGCTCATGTGGGCTCTGTGGGCAGTGAAAGTATCGGTTTTGGGAATAACGGTGATTCGGGTGTCAAAGACGGTGTCGTCTCTGCACCATTGGATGCTAAGGTTGACTCTGTGGTTGCCAAGGAGAACGATTCATTGATACCCAGCGATGCAAATCAGACTGATAATGTGGGGATAGGTTCGGGAGGTGCATTAAGCAAGAACGTGGAAACTGAGGCCAAAGAGGTTCAATGGGATAAGTTAGACTTGGACTCAAAGCTTCATGGTGGTAGTAAATATGGGTCATACTCGGATCTTTTTAATGAGCTAGGAGATAATTCGGAAGACCCATTTGCAAATGTGGGTAAGATTGATAAGTTAGAAGCTCCATCTACTGTCACGAGCGGGTTTATTGAGAATCAAGCTGCTGATTTGGGTTCATCTAGTTTTGAGCAGCATGGAGAAGGTCAATTCTATGGGACTGCTCAGGAGCAGAATGCAGAAGGAGTCCAGGATCTGAATAGCAGTCAATACTGGGAGAACCTTTATCCTGGATGGAAGTATGATCCTAATACAGGACAATGGTATCAGTTGGAGGGTTATGATGGCAATGCAAATGTAAATGGGGGTGTGAATGCCAGGGTTAACGCTCAGGAGAGTTTGTATATGAATTCTCAGTTAGTGGATAATGCAAACGTTACAGACCAGAGAACAGATGCTTACTATTTGCATCAAACAGCACAATCTGTTGCTGGAAGTGTGATGGATACAGGTGCGACTAGTAGTGTTTCTAACTGGAGTCAAATTCCCCAAGGGAACTCAGAATACCCTGCTTATATGGTGTTTGATCCCCAGTATCCTGGGTGGTATTATGACACAATTGCCCAGGAATGGAAGCAGTTGGATTCGTACAGTGGTGTGCATCAGTCAACTAGTGTAGATAATAATCAGCAACATTATAATCTGAATGGTGAGAATTACGGGTTGCAGGGTCAGTTCAGTCGAGAGAGTGTTGCAAACTGGGGTGCATCTGTCAGTAGTTACAATCAGCAGAATGTGAATATGTGGCAACCACAGCAAGTTGCTGAAAGACATGAATTAGGGAACCAACACGTTTCAACTGATCCTGGAAGTAACTCTATGAAACAACAAAGAGTGTTTGATCCCTCTGGATCAGTTGTGCTTTCTGACCAGGCAAGTCAGAGTACTGAGGTTGCAGGGTTTCCAAGCTTTAATCCTGTTGGAAACTTCGCCGAGCATTATAATCAAACCAGGAAGGAACAAAAACAAAACATTCATTTCTCACCTGCTCAGTTTGACAGTCAAAAATCAGTATATTCTTCACAACAGCCGCTCCAGAGTGGAACTTCATTCTCTTATGTGCCCAGTGAAGGAAGGTCATCTGTAGGACGACCTTCACATGCTCTAGTTACTTTTGGATTTGGGGGAAAACTTATAGTAATGAAAGATGATAATTATTCTCATGCAAACTCCACATATGGAAGTCAGGTCAGTCCTTGTATGCATGTGTTTTTATTTTTTATTTTATCTTTTTTTTGGGGTGTGTGTTTGTGTATGCCTGTGCAGCGTTAGTGTATGCATAACAGGTCTCAAGCGTTCCTTTTCTTTTTCTGTATGTGTGGTGATGTGAAGGACTCAGTAAAAGGTGTGATCAATGTCCTCAACGTGATGGAAGTTGTCATGGATAAAACTAATGCTTCAAGCTTTGGAACTGGTGGTTGTGACTACTTCCATGTGTTATGCCAGCAACCTTTTCCTGGTCCTTTGGTTGGTGGGAATGCTGGAATTAAGGAATTAAATAAATGGATTGATGACAGGATTGCAAACTGTGAAACTCCCTACATGGATTTCAGGAGAGGGGATCTTTTGAGGTTGCTTTTCTCTTTGCTGAAAATATCGTTCCAGTGCTATGGAAAACTTAGATCTCCCTTTGGCACTGAGGAACCTTTGAAGGTAACTCATAACTTCTCTTTCATAAATGGACGTATTAGGTTCTGGCCTGTTTGGACGTCCTTTGGAAAATTCAACAACCTTGTTATCGGAACATTTCGAGTGCAGCAGCCATAATCTTAAAATTCTGAAAAAAATCATATTTGATGAATGCCTAAATCGATCATTATCCATCAATTTTGTTGGTGTTAATTATTTCATTTTTGTATGTAGTGTTCCTGACACGGTCATTGGTCATAAAATAAAATTCTAATTTTCTTCTGTGGTCTTAGTTTCTTTTAGAACAAAGCGTATTTATTTTAACCTAAATCCTACTAGGTTATAATCTGCTTGCTCGATTTTAAATTTAGGTCCTTTCTTTTCTTTTTTCCATTTTTTTTTTCTGCCAAGACAAATATTCCCTATAGTTTTTCTTTGGATTTGATTAGTGACATATGAACTTTTTTTCTAATTAAATTAGGAAAGTGATAGTCCAGAATCAGCTGTCGCTGAACTTTTTGCATCGGCTAAAAGAAACCAAGAATATGGGGCAGTTAGGCGCTGCTTACAAAACATGCCTTCTGAAGCTCAGATCCAGGTATGTTGTTGTTGTTATGATTATTATTTGTTTCCGCTTCATTCTAATATCTGATAGATAATGCCTGTGGGCCATTAGGTAACATTAACTATATGCAATTGCTTTAGGCTACCGCTCTTGAAGTGCAGAAGCTTCTTGTATCTGGTAGGAAGAAGGAGGCTTTTGAATATGCAAAAGAAGGTCAACTGTGGGGTCCAGCCCTAGTCCTTGCCTCACAACTTGGTGATAAGGTTCATCCATGTTCACCTTATTTCTTTCATTAGCCTTTCCTGTTCTTTATACATAGTTGATTTGTTAATCATCTCCTATAATAAGCATATGTCAGTATATGTCTTAAATATCATTTTTAATTTCTAATGATTTCCTCTTTTTAAACACATGCAGTTCTATGGTGATACTGTAAAGCAAATGGCACTTAAGCAGTTTATACCAGGATCACCATTAAGAACATTGTGCCTGCTAATGGCAGGGCAGCCTGCAGATGTTTTCTGCAATGCCACTACATATAGCAGTCTACCTGGTTCTTTCAATATCTCTCGACAGCCTGCTGAGGTGATATATGAATTTAATAATTTATGCCTGAAAATAGTTTGCTTCATGCAGTATTTATTTTTAGTGCTACGTTTGTATTCCTTTTCAGTAGCTAATTGCGATTTTCTTGGTATTTCGCTCTTTTGTCCGGAGCATGTTGCTGTACGTGAAAGTTACTATAAATTTTATAGTTGAATATTTTGCCTCAGCTAGTTTGTCTACTTTTGGTACTACAGGGTGAGGCTAGCCACATGTTACAAGAGTGGGAAGAGAATTTGGCCATCATAACTGCAAACAGGACAAAAGATGATGAGCTTGTTATCATCCATCTGGGTGATTCCTTATGGAAGGAGATGGGAGAAGTATGTTGCATGTCTTTTGGTTGAGTTCTTTATTGTTTTTTTCCCACAAAAGATGGTTTTTGTCTTCTTTCCTTCCCTTATTGGAAGCATTCTGACAAAGGTAGTTATGCAGATCACAGCAGCACACATCTGTTATTTAGTTGCAGAAGCCAATTTTGAGCCATATTCAGACAGTGCGAGGATGTGTCTTGTTGGTGCAGATCACTGGAAATTTCCACGGACATATGCTAGTCCTGAGGCTATTCAGGTGTTCTATATAGTTTTATATCCTTATTTTCAAAGATATATATCTATATATATATATATATATAGATATCAAATTGGCTTTCAGTACTGATGCATACGTTTTTTTTGCTATGCATGATTTTTCAATTTACTGGCCTAGTACTGAGGGTATTCAGTCTAAGAATTATAGTATTTGGCCTCCAAAAATATACATGTTGACTTCATCTGAAGATTCTGTTTGTTGATCATGTGGATTAATTTGTAATAATCATAAAGTTTCAAAATAACAAATCCCTATATTAAATTTTTGGCTAATGTCTTGGATATTATATGATATTGAGCTTTTGGATACCTGGACAGAGGACAGAATTATATGAATACTCAAAGGTTCTTGGAAATTCTCAGTTTCTCCTGCTACCATTTCTGCCATATAAGCTTATTTATGCCCATATGCTGGCTGAAGTTGGGAAGGTTGCAGATGCATTAAAGTAAGTATGGTTATTCATAATTTAAACCATTTTTTTTTATCATTAAGTTTAATATAGTCCTTCATCCCTACGATCTGCACTATGCTTGAGCAGGTACTGTCAAGCAATATTGAAGTCTTTAAAAACTGGCCGATCGCATGAAGTGGAAACCTGTAAACAATTAGTTTTATCACTCGAAGAGCGACTAAGAACGCACCAGCAGGTAGTTCTCCCCCATGTAGTTTCTTTGCTCAATCTTTCAGTATATCTGATATATTATGGGTTTCTTATGTACAGGGTGGTTATAGTACAAATTTGGCTCCAACCAAACTGGTGGGCAAATTGCTTACCTTCTTTGATAGTACTGCACATCGTGTTGTTGGCAGCCTACCTCCACCTGTACCTATGACATCACCAGGCAGTGCTCAACATAATGAACATGCTCATCCACCAGGTGGTCCAAAAGTAACTTACGGTCAATCAACAATGGCCATGTCTTCATTAATGCCTTCTGCATCAATGGAACCCATAAGTGAATGGACTGGTGCTGAGAGTAATCATCTATCAGTGCCTAATAGAAGCATTTCAGAGCCAGACTTTGGTAGAAACCCAGTAAAGGTTGACATAGATTTCTTTCCAGATTAGCATTCTTTTCTTAGACCTTCGTTTTTTTTTTTTTTTTTTTTTTTTTTTTAACTAAGAATTTCGTTGTCATGGATTTAAGAATTCTGCAGGTGGTGTTTTAAAGGGTTAGAATGGTGGAGGACCCATCTGGTTTAATGAACTAAAATAAAATTAACATGTTCTGCTCCTCACATTGTGCTTTACAGCATGGGATGAGCTAATGGGGGCATGGCCTCGTAATATGGGATATTTTTATGCTATGTTAAGTCCCAGATATGAGAAACAAATTGACACTGGTTTTTTTTTTCCTGAAACGATGCTATTCTGTTTGGATTGAGTAACTTGATAATTTTTTGGTTAATCCTGGCTTGAAGTGAGTACTGTCCTTTCTCATTCAAGTCATTATATTCCGAGTCTTGCTGTTTAATTCTGGACAAGTTCAAGAATTGATCAGCAGTATGCCAAAAAGTGAGAATGAGAGAAATTAAATAAGGTTTTTTGTATTCTGTCAGGCTGATTCATCCAAGAAAGCAAACTCTTCGAACACTTCTGCAAAACCATCAGTGTCTAGTGGGTCTTCACGATTTGGTCGTTTTGGATCCCAGTTATTCCAAAAGACAGTAGGATTGGTCATCAGATCCCGGCCGGGTCGGCAGGTATTACTGTAATTCTATCTCTCCTCTTTTTATTTTGTATTTTTGGGTCTCCACTTCTCAATGAATGGATATCCTGCTTGTGGGGGACCAGTTTCTTAGCTTAGTGTGGGCATTTACTCTATATGCAATGTTTTTCTGAAGGCTAAATTAGGTGAGGCAAACAAGTTCTATTATGATGAAAAACTTAAGAGATGGGTGGAAGAAGGTGCTGAACCTCCACCTGAGGAAGCAGCCTTACCACCTCCACCAAAAACTGCAGCTTTCCAGAGCGGAAATCAAGATTACAGCATACAAGATGCTCTGAAAACTGAAAGATTTGATACCATTGCTGGGCCAGAATTCAAAGGCTCGACTCCTTCTGAGCAGAGCTCAGGGATCCCACCCATTCCACCTAGTTCGAATCAGTTCACTGCACGGGGGCGTATGGGAGTCAGATCAAGGTATAGACCTTAGATAGTTCTCTCCTTTTTCAAATCTCTGTGGTTACTGAAGTGTAATGGAATTCCGTTCGTACCCCGTCATTTGGTTTAAAAATATATTTAAAATTTTCAGGTATGTTGATACATTCAACAAAGGTGGTGGAATGCCGACGAACTTATTCCAGTCACCTTCTATTCCAGCTGCTAAACCTAGGGGTGGTTCAACTCCCAAGTTTTTCATACCCTCTCCAGCAGCTTCAGGTACAGAGACACTTCAAACAGTTGAAGAAAACATGACAGAAGCCGCAGCGACTGACAACAGTCGTCCAAAACCATTTCAACAGGATTCATTCTCTTCTCCACCGCCATCGACATCATCCACTATGCATCGGTTTCCTAGCATGGACAATATTGTACAGAAGGGAGGAGACATGGCAAAAGGAAATAGCCATCTCCCTGCTCACTCACGCCGGGCAGCATCCTGGAGTGGAAGCCTTAATGATGCTTCCAATAATTCAATGAAAAATGAAATAAGGCCTTTAGGAGAAGCACTAGGTATGCCTCCGTCACTGTATATGCCTAGCAATTCTCCAGCCATGCAGATTCCAAGAACTGGTAGTGGTTCTGCGGATGACCTTCATGAAGTCCAGCTTTGAGGTGTACAGGGATTACTTCTTGGATATTATCCTTGCAAGATTACATTGATGATGAGGATTTTGCTTATGGGATTTCAGATTTTTCATGAAAGCCCTTTTAACCGCATAGAGTATAGGACGGTATATATCGTATACACATGTAAACCACCCTCCAGACTTCAGAGCCAATTTAACAGTACGACCCAATTTGACCCCAGCTCTCTTATCGTGACCAATTTATCCATGGGCTCATTACATACAGTTTTTCCTTTTTAAGTGAAATTAAATAAAAAATGTAAATTCTTTTTAAATTTTTTTCTTTCTTTATTTTTTTAATAAAATATTAGTGCAATTTCCAAAAGCACACACTCAGTACGTGAAAATTATAAATAAGAGTGATTTTTTTTTTCCAAATGAAAATTAAATTATCACAAAATAATAGAATTCTATGGTCCAATAAATTTTTTTAAATTTTTTTGCAGAAATTTTAATTGATATATTTTAATATATTCCGAAATTAATAAGCGTTAACAGAAATTTTTTTGCACATTTGACATGGAAATGTTTCACGTGTCCCAGTAATCCCTCTCTTGACATTTTTCTTTCTTCTCAAAAGCACAGCATAAAAAGCAAAAGAAACTAGAAAATTGAACATCACAAAGCACCTCTCTTCGCAGAAAGAGGAGGATCATCAGCATCAAACATGGATTATTCGTCATACACAGAAGCCCATCATCAACAACAATTCCAGCATCCAGAACAACAGCAACAACAACAAGCCTACGATTCTTCTCAATTGCAAGCTTACGATCACTCAACCCAGGCCTACTATGCCTATAATCCTCATCAACAACCCCAAGCTTCCTATGATCAATACGCATATTATCATTCTTCACAAGATTATTCAGTTGCTTATGCCCAACAACAATCCCAACAGCAATTCCACCAAGAACCCACCTCGATTCACCCTCCCGGCGTCCCAATTCCGCCGGCATCCTCTCAATCGGCCGAACCTGCTCAAACCCATTTGCAGAGACAGCAGAATGCGTATTACCCACATGGCGCTGTGGAAAGCCGCCAACAATCGGTTCCGGGATCGGATGTGGCTGGGACGACCGGTGGGTTGAATCCCGCGGCGGCCGTGGCAGCGATTTCGCAGTTCACGCATTTCGCCGGGAGTATGGATGCCTCACAGAGTTCTATGCACCCGCCGGTAAGGGGTTTGATCTGTGTTTTGCGCGCATTATGTCAATACCATACATTAAGAATTGGGATTGTTTTATTTCAGTGTAGGATTAACGTTAAATTTTAGTCTGTCTGATTATTTTGAATTGATTTAAAATACTATGTGCATTTTTCTTTTCCATTTATTTGGACATAATTGCATGGTTGTTTAATTTTGTAGATATTGACATTTTGAAAACTACTCTTGCAGAAATTGAACAACTATTTTCTGTTTACCGTTTACCATTGACGTTTGTTGGATGGAGTTTTTTGGTCTTTTTATTCTTGTTCCTTTTTCTTTTCCCCAGTGATAATTTATATATCTACGTATATAAAAATTGATGGTGAAATATAAAATAACATTCTTTTAGCAAAGGGTTATTAGAAGATGGAAAATATTGTGGAAGTAAGAATTCATATCTTCTATGTTTGTTATTTGTGTTTTATATTGCGTAAATTAAAGTTCTTAAAGATTTAGACGCTATCTTCTGTACAAAGGAGTTTCTCTGATGAAGAATCACATATGAAAATTTTCGTGCACCTGTGAATTATGGAAATTTTGGCTTCTTTGTTTATGGCATCCTAGGTGTTGGAGATTCTGATATACTGACTGTATGTTTGTGGTGGAAGGCTACTATATAGCAAGTAGCAATCTTCTTAGGATGCACACTAGGTTTGAGCTTGCTACTAAATTTTGAAATACTGTCTTTGGGCCTAGTTCTCTCATGGCTGGATAACATTTATTGCAGTGGTAGAAAGATTAGAATAAAAGCAATTGAATTTTGTTAAGCTTGGCCTTTTATAATGGCTTGAAATATCTAAAATGGTCTAGTATATTTTTCCTAGCCTCAAATCCGGTTTCTTCCAAATGCAAATTGTTATGATGCAAGCAAATAAAATTGGCTTTCGTCTTCATTTTAAACCTTTTTATGTAGTTAAGAAGATAGAACATATGCCAAGCGGCCTTATCTTGTTAGCTGAGCCAGCACGGTTTAGCTTGAAGAATTCCCTTAAGATTGTCTTGAGCTTAATTATTTAGTATATGATGGCACTCATGTTACAGTGAGCTTAAAGAGCTTGCAACTTGGCTTAGTTCAGCTTATTTGCTGCGGAATTAAGCTGTGTATCTTTTCATTTTTCCTCTAAAAATTGTTTGATTTGATTGGCATTTTGTATTCTGTTAGAGTATCTTGGTGTGCGCTTCAGGCTTTAATCGGAAATATCATGGAACAGCAGGGCTCATAGCCAAGTAGGTATTAAGTTCTCAGCTTTTCCATTGAAAACTTACAGAGTAAAAGAGTTCTGAATACTTGACCACAAATCCCTGAAGTGACCAGATAAAGACGGCAGGATCTATTTCACTACATTATGAAATAAGTGTGGTTGTAGCTTTCAGTGCCACTTTTTTTTGTGCATTGCAGTAGAGCTTTGCTGGTTGCTTTAGAGCTCATGTGGGCATGTAATGTCCTACTCAGATTTCTTTTTTAAATCAAGTGACCATTCTTTCCCAAACTTGTGTATCTTGGATTCTGCTGACTCACAATGTTGGGTTTGATTGCTGTCATTTGATTTTGTTAGTTGCTCATTGTTAAAGTAATATAATATCACTTAGTTCTCCTGTTTTACTGTCTGGCACTTATTATAGTCGAGTTTTATTTTCATTTTGTTTTACATTGCAATCTTTGTGCTTTTTGTGTTTTCATTTGTTCAGTTATATTTGTTTATTTCATATGTGCATTCAGTATAGATATGATTACATGGACTGCTTTTGTCGTTAAATGCTATTCTGCAGATTGGGCAAACTCCATATAGGGGTGGAGGTAGAAGGGGCAGTAGGCCCTTCAGAGGGGG